>NC_132894.1:34058124-34358124 GCF_030463535.1 Salminus brasiliensis
ATACAGCACCAAGCTCCTTGTTCGGCATCTGTTGAGTCTAATGGCTTTAGGGCGTCCGCGATTAGTCGCCAGCGTCCATATCTCAGCATTTTCACATCATTAAAAGTTTTAAAAAGGGTCTTTTTAACACTTTCCAGTCTGGTCAGTAGGCTCCAGTCCGGTCGACTCCGTTCAGAGCTGCCGTTTTAACCCCTTAACGGCCGATGGGCCGAAAGTGTGCAGTCCCACCGGTCCCTATACAGTCCCAAACGTTCCCAAAGCCCAGAGCAATAGGGTGGCTTGTACGCCGGGCAGAGTTTTGAAGGCTTACCACCGCAGCCTATTGCCGATTTTGTCCACGAGTACATCACTTCGGCCTTGTGTCCACAGTAGCCATGCGAAGCTCTGTAAATGCTCTTGTTATTACAGCGATATGCTCGTCGGTCTGCTTCCTTAGAGCTTCCCATGAATATCTGGGCTTTTACGTTGACCGACTGTGCCAAGATCGTGTGGTTTCATGCGCTTTGGCCTTAAGTGGAGATACCATACCATATAACAATATCTAATGACTTTACTCTGCTGTTATTTTAAGCGCATGTCTTTTATAGGGAACGGCATTAATACGCTGGATCACATGGTTTGATAAGGTGTATAAATACCCCACTGCACTGCGGACTGTTCTGCTGAAGCTACTACACAGTTATACACAGTACAGTTGACTCTACAGGATAGAATATAGGGTAGAAATCTCTAAAAAAAAAAAAATCACCTACATTTAAGTACGGTATAAAAATATATGCAGAAATAATAAATATTTCATATAAAAAATATTCATGTGTACAAAATTAATGTAAAATGCAGGGATGAGAATCTTTTAATTTGCAGTTTTCCAAAAGAAATGGCTTTTTAAATGCTTAATTTAATTGATTTGGAGGGAAATCATTTAAAGTAATCATGCAGATCGACTAAATAATCAATAGATTAATCTATAGTGAAATAGTCGTTAGTGGCCGGCCTTAATGGCTTCTATGTAAGAGTACCGCTGTCCCATTGAAGCTTGGTGTCTGTGTCGTTCGGGTTAAAGAAGAACCCCCCGGTTTTCAGCTGTTTTGAACGTCTCCGATTCCTTCAGAACCGGGTCGCACGTTGAGGGTTTTGGCAAATCTGAAAGAACTTTATTTTTCCTTCTAATCTTATTAGCAAAAACCGAACCTCTGCAACACTCTGTGCATGCCAGCCGTCCTGCTTGTGTTACAAATAGGCAGTTTTGGGGTTGTTGGGTTTTTTTTCTGTGTGGATTTAAGGGGCTGCCAGCTTTTCTTCAGGAGAACTCGAGCTTCTGTTTTGCTTCTGCTTGCTTGCAGTTGTTAAGCTTGCTCCTCACACACTGATGGGAGTTAAAAAGAACGTGGGATGAGTGTTCATATGCAAAAGGGAAAAAAGCATGAAACGGCACCTTTCAGTATGAAACCCCGTTTTAAAACTGAGCTCAGACGCATCTTTGAAGGCCTTCTGTTCCCTCTTTTTCTAGAAGAGGGGGAACAAAAGAAGCGCAAACTCAACAGAGATGCAGCTGAAGCTTACATTCCCCCACCTACATTTGTCTTCTGGCATTTTTCCACTTGCCAGAGTCTCTCCAGGGCGGAAATGGCCACATATGTGGGGATGTTTGACGCTATGTGGCTATAGGAGCAACTTCCAATGAAGACCTGACCAACACTAAGGCTGGAATCTGGGCTTTTACGTTGACCGACGTGCCGAGATCCGGTGTGTTCATGCACTTTGGCCTTAAAAAGTCGCATGTCGTTGTGTTGGGAAAGGCATTAATACACTGGATCACTAGATACACTACTTGAGGCTATGTGGTTATAGGAGTGTGAACTGCAGTATGGCAGTCTGGGCTAGATCCGCCTGGATTGCCCATACAGGGCAGTTCTCTGCCTAAACACACAGAGAGGCTAAAGCTGTCCCCCTTTTTAGCCCTCATGCTATTCTGGTCTTTTGGGGTGTGAAGGACAGTCTGTTGGAGTCATGTGATCTCTCCAGGGCGCTCTCTCTAGCTTTGTCTCTGGTATGCGAGGTAGGAAGGTTAGGCTGGGTCCAGTCAAGTAGCCTAGCCGTCAGAACCAGACTCTCCTACTGATCAGTAATCAGATTAATTATGTTGACGTCTGACAATGCTCTGAAAAAAGGAGTTCCAGCCAGCCAGAGGTATTCCACGCTTGTTACCTTCATTAAAACCCTGTGATCGGACTAATCGGGTCCTCTTGTTGAGGGTCCATGTGTGCTAATGTTCCTCGGGAGGTTCCTTTCCCCTTTTTCGGTCTCAACATGGGCCGCATTCGCCTTCGTGAAGCTTTCAGCCTCTTTGTGGTGAAGCAAAGGTGGAGCAGTTTGCGTGTCGGCTGGCCAACGGATAAAGCTCATTTGCTGGAGCTCCCCTGCCGACGTCAGGTGGCCCTGCGGCTTAATCGGAGCCTAGCAGAGATCAGACCGTCTGGCCTGGTCTTCTGCTCTCCATCAGCGCCTTGAGAATCTCTGTGGTGGCTCTGGAGACAGGACAAACGAGGGAAGACGGCCTGGACCCTGCATTGTTCCACCTTTCTGCAGAATGTCCCACATCAACCCCCCACCACACCAGTGTTTGTCTAGGGGAAGGTGGGGGTGGTAGGACAAAGGAGCGTACTGCCTCAGAAGAATACTTCGTGCCATTTCTTTCAACTGTACGCCAACGTTTATCTCCCTTTTTTGTTTTTTTTGGTGAAGTCGGTCACACTGGTCTCAGGTTTCTGGGTTGGGGTGGGGGGTGGGGGGTGTACCTCCAGAGAAGCAGGATGTGTCCATAGCAGTTGTGAGCTCTTCACAGCCAGCAGTCGACGGAGTTGACATAATGCACTTTCCAGGGAAAGAATGTCTTGGTGACCTCTGGACCACCGTGCTTGGCCACTTCTGCTTACCATGTGTTTGACCATTTGTTGGTTTGCATATGCGTAGTAGTCTCCTTTCAGGTGGTCCAGGGCCACCAGTTTGCCAGACTGCCATTCTGATGGAGGACCTCCTGATGGAGGACCTCCTGATGGAGGTTTCAGGCTGTCCGAACAATTGATTCATCAAAGGGTTCAGGGTAAACATCCCTCCCACCATAACAGCAGGCCCTGAGCTTCCATCCCATTTAACCCGATTACTTCCTAAGAGCCTTAGAAGAGCTGAAGGTGTTGACCAGTTGTCTCCTGGCTGCAAAACACCCAGTCTACAGTCCACAGGATCCACTGGAAATGATTTCAGCTCATTAGGCCCCAGAGCTTTGGCCTATCAACCCCCCACCCCCACCACCAACCACCATCACCACCCTCAGTCCTGGCCTAATTTGCATCCCATTGATTTGATTTGATTTGCTTTGCTTTTCACCCTGTGTGTTCAAGCCTTCATTGCATGTCTACACAAGTGTTAACGGTAGACCCAGAGAAGCCTGAAAGACTGAAGCCCTAGTGTTTTCCCAGGCGCAGTCGAGTGTGAAAAAGCAAACGCTGCTTCGGCCATTCATCGGGATTTCCTCCGACGCAAAGAGACGCTTGTGCTTCTGTGAAGAGGCTTTACTTCAGCCGGTTCAGTCACACACTGGCTCGAGGTGCAGTGTTGGGTTAGAATAGGGGTTTATGTTGGTGAATTACACAAAATATCAAAATCTCAGCGATTCAAGCTGTGCGTCCATACGAGCCTGATCTGTGGAATTCTCCCGGAGTAGCGCCTGCTGGAGAGCTCCTGGGGGGGCAGCGCTCCGTGTGGGTGGTTTGCGTAGACGGATACAGTGAAAAGGTCTGCTGCAGGCTGTGTACCTTCCCAGGGATTTCTTTGTTTTCCTAGCTCCTGACCTCCTGGCACCATCTGTAACCCTATGTGTTCTGTCATGAAGAGGGACAATGGCTGCCTCAGTGTGTACAGTGCCGCCTCACGGCAGCCTTGCACAGGGGCTCGACGTGGCTGCCCAGATTTACGTCCAGAAGATAAAGAACAGTTGTGAGCTTAAACCCGAGGCTGGCCAGGAGAAAACGAACGATAGTCGCTCAGTTTCTTAAACGAAGCTCTGATTGGGCTACCCTGAATGCCTACCGTGAAGATGGCGTAAGTAGGGTAAATGACCCTACCCATGTGAAGTGTATTGTCCATAGCCATTTCAGCTAGTTAATACTACATGACTCAATTAGTTGGAATGACAATTCACTGTTGATAAAATATTACTATTTATTATTAAAATATTTTTTTTTATTAATTAAAATTAATTAATGTATTATTTCCAATAACATCTTTCAATTATTTCTAAATATATTTAAAAAAGTAAAATTAAAAAAACACTTCAGGTGCTTATTATACCCATTACATGTTTCCTGTGATTTTTAAGCCAATCAGATAACTTAGTAAGCATACGAAGATATTTTTAGAAAAAAAAATATTTTTTCAAAAAAGAAATTAAATATTTTTAATCTTTTATTCATTTGTTTATTTATTTTAGAATTGTAGTTTATGACCACCAGCATGTTTCAACACATTTACAGCCATATCTCAGGAATACAGCTGACTAAAAAGGTTAAAATAAACAAACAAAAAATATTTTTTATTGATTTATTCATTTGTTTTGTGTTCTTAAGAGATCATTTGGGGTGTTCCTAGCTACAAAAGGGAGAAAATACACTGATTAAACACATCCAGACCATTTGTACCTTTAAAATGTGTATCTTGTTTTTATTTTCAGTTACAAAAACATTAAAATTATGAAATATTATTGCATGATCTTTCACTTCACCATCATCTCTGCTGCTCAAACAGTGTCTGACTGTAGATTTCCGTGAGCTTAATAGGTTCTCGTACCCTCATGGAGGCGTTGCTATGAGCACCAAAGTCGAGGTTGCTCAAGGGAGAGCAGAAGAGGCGGATTTCACGAACGAGAGACCGAGGGGTCGCCTCACTGGTCACAGTTTTTTTATCGTCGCCGTTGCTTTAGTGACTCGCCTGCTAAGCATTTGGTTTGAGTTTCACCAACGGGGCTCAAAGAACTGCTCCATTAGCATGGGGCCTTTGTCGGCTGTGCAGACTGCGGAGGGGTCCGGGCCTTCCCCACTGAGAATCAGCTTTCCAAAGTCCTTGTTTATCCCCGAAGTTCCTTTTGTAGATTACCCCCAGCCTTAGCAGAGCTGGGGATAAACTTGTCTGGGAAGGGATGTGTGTGTGTGTGTGTGTGTGTGTGTGTGTGGGAGAGATTGGGAGAAAGAGAAGAAGGAAGAGATAATGGTAGCAAGTATCATGGCTCTGTTGCTGACAGCTGTTTGCTCCCCTCCGGCCCCACGCTCTGATAAATCTTTAGCAGGTAATGTTGGTCGGTGCTAATGGACCCTCTCCTACAGAGGAGAGATTCCCTTTCCCCAAGTTGGAACTGACCCCTGAAGCAGCTTAAAGGGAGGAGGAGGAGGAGGAGAAGATGGAGAAGATGGAGTAGGGGAGGGTGTGGGGTGACTGCAGACTGTTTAGTGTGGGGGGCTATGAGGGGCGAGGTTGCTCCCCACAGGACGCCCTGGAGAATGATGCCTTTGTTTGCTGCTAAGGCAGGTGAAACCCTGAAGCCAGCTCAGGTTGCCCGTAAGTCTTCAACTTACAATTTCCCCTTTACAACCAGAGCCTGAGTGTGTGTGGGGGGGCAGGGGGTGGAGAGGGATGTCTATGGGTGGAAGCAAGGAACGTAGATACCTGGAATGTCTTGATTTTTCTAAAAATAAGAGAACTGACCCGCGTCGCTGAATGAGGGCTATGGGCTCTGAGATCTCCAAGAGCCCCTGAATTGACTCTGACTCTGACAGTCTGGTTATGCGTCTACCTTTCTGACACTCATTTGTAGCTTGTGTCATTAATCTTTTATGCTACACCACCAGCTCCACCTAAGGTCAGTTCGATCATTCATTACTGCGTTCACCCGGCAGTCTTTTTGGTCTTATGTGGCGCAGAATGTCTCTGGGTCGAGTTCAGTCGATGGTGAGATATCGAAACGAGTGGTGCCGTGATCAGAAGATCCGAAACCCAAGAACCAGGAGACCCAAGGAGACGTTGGTTTAGTCTACGGTCTTTAGTCTATTAGCTAATGCTAATACACACATGCTATAGCGAGGGAAGGCTCGGGCATGACCGGTCCGGATAAAATAAATAAATACATAAATAATAACTGGACTGCAGAGGACATTTCTCCCCCCCCCCACCCCCCTGGACATTGTGTAATTGTGAACCCTTCCAGATAGGGCTGTAGATGGATGCTCCTCTCTGGACCCCCCAACCAATTTGGTGGCACCAGATGCAGTTCTGAGAGCAGACGTTTTGGTCGCGGTCAAGTCCATGTGCTTCAGGCAGGCTTGTCCGCACCGCTGGTACAGTGGTGTCTTTATGGCAGCTCCATCAGCTCCATAGATCGACATCAAAGGTGGAGACTCCGATCTGATTGGGTGCTGTGAGTGACAACAACCTGCCGCAGTCCCGCAGCTGCCGAGCTGAGCCGAGCCGAGCTGAGCCGTCTGAGAGCCGTTTGTTCTGCCAGTGACTGCACGTTCTATATCGATCGACAGGAGATGTTCATTACAGTGGCGGTCCCACTCTCGTCACCAACAGAGGGGCAATTCTTCATCCTTCGTCTCCGTCACTCTCGACAGGGGAAAGAAGCTCCGCTTTGTGACTAGCCGCGAGAGACACAATGGCTTTTGTGAGGCGCTGGCGTTTTGACGAGTGCCTTTGTGCTGCACGGTTGTCACGGTTGAAGCTGGCGAGAAAAGCTTCGCATCTGAGGGTGGTAATTAAAGCAATTTGCTCAGGATTGTAAAATTGCCCACACAGTCGCCCACTGCTTGTGCTCTTCACGAGCTGCTATCTCATACTCTTCTTCTTCTTCATCTTCTTCATCACGGTCAATATATCTTTTGTGTCTCGTCACTTCAAACGTGCTGAAATATTAACCTCGGACGGCCCCGCCGCGTTAATTATTGAAGAGGCCTTCAGACACGTCTACTGGAGCTGGACCGCAGGCCAGTCTGACTTGGAGGGGAAAGAAAAGGCTCTGGAGTAAGAACAGTGTACCATTTGGGCCTGTTCTCTTTCCAGTGGGGAAAGCCTAGCAGGCCTGTAGTCCTCCTTCTCACTTTTTCCAGCTTCTCATCCTTCTCGCCGCTCTGTGGAAAGTGCTGTCTCACCAAATCCTGCTGGATGTGACGAGGCAGCCCTCAGCGCTTGAAACCGTCTAAGCTTTAAGGGCATCCCGTAGCATAATTTCCTTAATATCCTTTTGCCATTAGGCCTTTTTTTGGCCGGTCTGCTCTGCCAGAGGCCTAGCTGGAGCCTTCCTTTCTGGCTGATTGAGCGGCGGTGGCATGGAGAAGTTCCATGTTCTCATATTAAAAGAGTAGCCATGAAAGAATAAGACCTTTCGCAGACGCAGGGCGGCTGTGCTTACTGTGCTTTTGGGGATTCGGACTCCTGATGTTGCTGAATTGGAGGACCAAGTGAGTTGAGTGAGTTGGCCACCCTGCTGGACCGTCTGTCAGGTCTGGAGGGTTTCTGAGTGCCGGGGTTCTTGGGTACGTGAGGGGAATCTAATTTAAGGAGGCGTTGCAGACGTTCATGATCGTACGCTTTCATTTTTGATATCGTACCAAGAGAAGAGAGGCGAGGAGTGGCCCTCTCTTGAGTGTGGAGAACAATTTTAGTGCTGTGTATTAAAGCCTTTCAGACAGTGAGGTGGGAAAGTCGTTTTTTTAATGTGCATCTGCTACAACATCAAAAGCACCATCTACCCCACGTTCCCTGTAATCTGTCAAATTCCCCCAAATCATCTGCCTACTGTAGCGTTTTAAGGGTATTGCTTTTGGAAATTCCATGTGCTTGGCCTGGATTTCTCACCCAGTTTCTTGACATTAGGGCTGTCCCGATCCAATCCAGGCATATTTTTAATGGATCGGGTACCGGCTATTTTAATCTCAGTCCAGTTCCGAGTCGTTGTTTTAACTGCTGTGTTCAGAGGGCCATCTGGTGTCCTCGAGGAACCGTTAAGGGACATTGTTCCCAGCTTGATTTGGACATCCCTGGTTGATGTGGACGTCGACCTTTTTGTGTTTGTTATTGTATTCTAGGAAAGGAGTAGACCGTGAAGAAGCCTGGGTGAGTAAAACTTTGTGTGAATGAATGGAAGGTCTGGCAGCGATGCTGTGATGTTTCATCCTTCACCCCCTCATCTTAACCTCTCTGAATCATCCTCGTAATTGGCAGGCTAAAAGTAGAGCCAATGATCATGGAAAAGATTCCCTGTTACAGCCTGGAACTTTGAAGTCAAAGGAAGAACGCCCGTGAGGGTTTCGCTCGTGTCGGAGTTCCTGTGGAAGGCTAGATTAGATCCACCCATTCCTTCACCAGGTCTGCATTTAAAGGTTCACCAAAATGGCACAGTCGCAGCCAGATGATAAGAACACCCTCAACACTTCCCTTCCCAAACCTTTAGATAGAAGGGGTCATTGCCTTCTAAGTGACCACAGTTGCTTACTTCACATGTAGTACAGCTGTGTTTTGCATCGTCAAGTGAAGGTTCACTTTAGGCCGGGTTTAGGCTTTGAGCTTTGGCTGAGGTGTAGTTGACTGGCCTGGGTGAATGGGTCATATCTCCACCTCCCCCCCTAAAGAAATGGCCTTCTACAGTGGGGAGGAATGCTCCGGCCTTCCTGGCTCCTGGCAGACTAATTGCAGTAACGTGATGAGAGAACAGTGATTCTCCTGTTGGATAAGAGCCCTGGCCATGATCATGCACCCTGGCCTCGTTTGCCTTCAGTCAGTTCCCAAGGTTAAACTGGATAGGCCTTGCTGTTCTGGGCCTCTGCGACCCAGAGGTTGACCCCAGAATTTAAGGTGTTTGTTTCCCTGTGGTTTTGGATCTATGCCCCAGATTAGCTTAACTAGCTTAGCTACAATTCCAAAGAGTATCAGACAGCCCAGAGCTGAGCACTGACACAAGTGTCGACCATAAAGCCTCGTATCTGAGAGGGAGAAGCCGAGCAACTGGTGTTGGGATGAGCAGAAAGGCGAAATGAGAAAGGCGGTTCTGCTGTGTTTGGACTCGTAGCCGGCTATCTAGGCTTAGATAAGTCAGCTAGCAGGCTAAACACCACAGCACAGACCATGTTCTAGCTAACTGAGCCTCAAATCACACCTGTTTAGAGGATTAAGCCTCATATCTGAGAGCACAGAGTCGAGGGAACGGTCCTAGGAGTGTTTTCCACTGTTTTCAGGCTAGTAGACTTTCCGATCAAACTTAGGGTCACTAAACTTGCAACTATGGTGGGCTTCCCCCCCCCCCACCTGTTTTCAGAGTGCAGATGGGGTTATGCAAGCTCATTTTGGTCCATATACTAGATACCAGACACAGAACGGAAGCTTGACCCGTCCGACACGTCCTCGTTTTGAGATGCCGAGCAAAGAGCTTAGGGAGGGTCGTTCCCGAAGTTAACAACAAATGGACCTCGCTGTTTAGTCTAACTGGGCTGATTGTCTGCAGACTCTCTGTGGTAAATGAGACGGCTGAGGTGATATGAGATGGATGGCGTCCCCATCCGCCGCGCAGATTAGCGTCTAGGATAGTGTCGGACGGCTCTAGATAGGAGAGGATCGGTCCAATTAGCCTGATGTCAGCAGTGCTTCTGGAGTAATGAATAG
Organism: Salminus brasiliensis; assembly: GCF_030463535.1. Taxonomy (NCBI): domain Eukaryota; kingdom Metazoa; phylum Chordata; class Actinopteri; order Characiformes; family Bryconidae; genus Salminus; species Salminus brasiliensis. The sequence goes on from NC_132894.1 coordinate 34,067,830, forward strand.
GAGGCGATTGAGCAGAGCTGGTATCGGTTTCTGCCTTGTCTTGATCTGTTCTCTCTGATGGGAAGAGTGCATTTCACTCGGGCTACTTTAGCGCACACACACACCGGAGCTGCAGCGCCTGCGTCCTGACAGAAAGATAGATGCTGGCCGCTCTTCCTTTCTTCTTGGGTTGCATCCAAATGTGTTTCTGCTCAGATAGAGGAAGGCCAGTCAAATGGTACCCTTTAGCTCAGATATCGAGCACCGCAGAGCTGCTCGTTCTGCAGCGGCTCGTTGTGCACCTCTGCGAAGAGCGGTGACGGCGGTTATTAGAGATGAAGCTCGGCCTGGCGTTCGGGCAGCATGCTTTGAATGCCTTAACAGCAGGCTTAATTCATTGTTGTTCGTCTCTGGCCTAGACAAGAGGGCGTTTTACGACGTTTGTAGTCCGGTGCCTAATTGCGTAGAAAGGCTAATGCTCTTTCTGGCACGGACCACTTTTCCGCCTACGTCTGGGGAGCAGATTTTATTTGGAAGCCCACCAACCAATCTCCAAATACTTACTCTGATCGCTTCTCTGTGTACGGATGGGGTTATAACTCCTTAAATAAAATGAACAGTTACATTTTCTAAAGGAGATCCTGCTCCTTTAGTCGGCCTAATTAGATTTCTCCGAAGCGCTGTCAAAATATCGGCCCCTTGTTCCCCCTCTGTACTGGCTAATGAGGTGTATGAGCTTTTGCAGTGTGTATACACACACACACACACACACACACACACACACACACACACACACACACATCTTGCCTCTCTGTCTCTCACAAGCTTTGCTGTCATTCCAGGAAAGCTTTCTGCATGACATTGGATTCTCCTTGACAGCCCAAATTTTTACGGACACCAGAAAGTGCTTCAGTAATGGTTCGAAAAGAAATTTGGAGCTTTTGCGCCCCGGCTGCTGATTGATGATGATGATAAGCAGCTGGCCATGATTCCGTCCACGCCGCTGGTTCCCCCGCACCCCCATGACTGTTTCCGTCCGGCCCAGATGGCGTTCGATAGCCGTACCCGCGAAACTACAAGCCTTTGTTACCGTGAATTAAATTTGCAATTAACCTTTTAAAGCGGTGAAATGAGGGCAGGCAGCAAGGAAAGGAGATTATCTCGGCACATGCCGAACCCATTCTACTTCCTTCATCAGGCACAGCGTGGAGCCTATTGTGCCGCTCAGCTGGACGCTGGCTCCACCAAAGACTGCTAAACACAATTAATTAGACTTTGCCCGCGCACCACGTGGGTCATGTGGTGGAGCGGCGCTGGATCAGGTGTTCCCGCGTGGCCGTATGCAGACGGCGGCAGCTTTCGAGGTCTTGGAGATGTGGGGAAACTGAGGAGGGGGGCGGGGGCAGTTGTTGGCTTGTAGATTGTATTTTGTATTTTTCAGCCGCCGGACACGTCCAGGGGTGGGAATGGCGAATGGCTTCGTGCAGCAGCTGGCAAGCGGTCTTGGTGCTGCCTGAGAGTTAAAGGCCATATGTTTTGGCTGAGGCTGAGGAAGAATGGCTTTGTGGCCGCGGACGGTGTCTGCGTGGAAGGAAAACGGTGTAAATCCTGGCCTTGGCAAAATGTCCCTTCTACACTTACCCATCGCTGTAATGGCCCGAACAGCTGCCACTGTCTTGCGGCCACTCCCAAAACTCATTTAGTGAAGACGACTAGCCTATCTGTCTTTTTCATTGTTCTGCTCTGCTTTTTCCTCTTTTCCTTGCCCCTCCCTTACCCTCATCTCTTCCTGCTGTCTCGCCTTTGCTTATTACATCGCTCTTCCACCTATCTCTCTCTCTCTCTCTTTCGCTCGCTCGCTCGCTCACTCTCGATCGCTGCATACTGTCCTATACAGTCTTTTATTTCTAGCTCATCGGATTGTTCCTATAAATGCGTAATGCACACGTCAACACGTGGACCGGTGCGTGTCATTAGGGGAAGATCCCAGTTGCAGCTCATCTGTTCCCACCAAGACGTTGCCAAGTGGTCATGTGTGAACAGTATGCATCTAATTGTTTTGCAGCTGTTCTTCTGCCTTTATCACCTCCCACTACTCTACTGGTGGGATCAAAGCCAACCATTAGGATCCTGCGGAGTCCTGTCAACACCGTGCACCTGGGTTCTTAAAGATCAGCACCTCTGGAGGTCCCGCAAGCTGCCTGTCTATCACCTCTGCAACATGCAAGCTCCTCTTCCTGTACCCCTCCAGCAGAGTGACGGTGGCAGCACAGCTCGGTCAGTCTGAACAGGACCGGGAGGATCCGTGAAGGATCCTCTGTTCTCGGCCGCTCCTCCTCCAAAGCCAAGAGGAACATCGCGCAGTTTGTAACCTAATGAAAAGGGCTAGTTGACATCTGTGGACATGTGGTTTTAGGATGGGACCCAGTCACACGGTTTCAATTAAAAGCCCTGCGCTGCGAATCGAAGACGTGCATTTGTTGCTAGGGATGTCCCGAGTGTTTTGCTGCTGAAAAAAAAATCTAAATCAGAAAAAATCATTTTATTTTCAGAATCAGTTTCTATAATCAGACTTTCTGGACTGACTGATTTAGTTTAGTTGAGACTTTTATTAAAATATTTTTATAGTGTTTAATATCTTATAATCCAGTCTGACTCTTCTCCCTGACCAATCAGCTCCTTTACAACACTGCAGTCTAATCGCTTCCTGTAGTGCTACACACTCTGGACTGGTATCTGTGGTCGTTGTTGGTCTACTGGTGTGTAATAACTGGTTTATAGCGGGTAAATGTGCTGCGTGTGATTGGGTTTCTATAGCTAGCGTGCGTGTATTAGCATTAGCGTTAGCCTCCACTCAGTTCTGATTGGGTTCACAGAGAAAGGTGAGCGGTTCTCCGGTTCTCCCGCTGGTAAAACAGAGGGTTTAAAAAGGGTCAGATATTATGGTCTGTTTTCAGGTTTCAGGAACCTCAACTCCTTTATATACCTTCTAAGGACGTCCGCACCACTGCACCAGCTGCCGGCGGGGAACAATGTCCATTAATGGCACCCAGAGTCTGAACGTTGTGGTTAAAACTGAGACTTGAAACTGGTTGGAGATTAAAATAGCCTGTACCCGATCCGTTAAAATATGCCTTAAAAGGCCCTGATCCCAATCCACTGGCTCAGATTGGGACGTCACCATTTGTTGCGTTAAGTATTCAAGCTCGACGGCTACAGCCAGCTCTGTGGCTACTGCCATGGACTGAGTGAAGGCCTCCTCTTCCGCAGGTCTTCCAGACTTGATCAGTGGGCAAAAAGCCTGCTTTAGGCTCCGGGATACATATGTTCTGACTTGTTCTACTAGCTCGACAGTAAACATATGCATCGTTAAAACAGGACCGAGGCGATAATGAGCACAGCTGCAAGTTATATACGTCCCAAAGGCAGCTTCATCATTTATCTTAACTGTTCAGGGAGAGGCGAGGCGAGGCGACTCGAGGTCGAGATCTACTTGAGGGAACCCCTTAAAGCCAGGCCGGTTTTGCTGAAAATGGGAAACGTCCTGAACTTTTGGTTTGTCAAAGGAAGCCCAGCATGGTGGGAAATCGGGACGGCCTCTGACTGACGGAGTGAGGTTTAACATCCGTCACCACTCTGTAGTTGAATGTGGGAAACGGATGGCTGTAATCTCTTCTGGACCCGTCCCATCCTGGTGTTTAAACATCCATTTGTGGCGGCCCTGCTTCGGGGTTATGTTTGGAGTCTGTAAACTTAGCACATTTAACAAACTCTGATTGGTAGGACTCGAGGCTTGTTTAGGGCAGAGTCATACACGGACAGATTACAGGTTACGAGGCTCTTTTTTTAAAACGTAATTTCTCCCTTTGTTGCACTTTTAATCACTTCATTCCTGTATAAACTCTCCCACTTACTTGCCTTTCTTCCTCAGACACACCCACTTTCCACTCCCAGCGCCTCGCTCTCCCTTTCTATGGGCGGCACCTCTTAATGCTAGGCCGGCAGACCACCAACGCTCCTCGAGTGGATTACAGTGCTCCGCACCACTGTTACCCTGTTAGTGTTGTCTGAGGGAGGGAGGCAGGCGGGGGGGGGGGGGGGTGCTCCAAACAATCAACACCAGCTTGGGAATCTGCCTTTCTAAAGATCCTTTCTTTTTCCGGCCTTTTTAAAGTTTACCTAGGTATTCCGGAGGGGTCCTCCAGATGTTAGGTTCGAGGTCTTCTCTTACACTTTCATTGGTCATTGATCATTATTAGATTAATGAATAAAAACACAATACAAAGGCCGTACACTCCTCGATGATGGACCGAGCGAAGTTGGAGTCATGTCTAGCTGCTCGCTGGGCTTTAAACGAGGTCAGGCTTATTTTGCTTCTTGCGGCTTCTCTGTGGTCAAGTACAGTGCTGTCCATGGCTCGGGGAAACTGAGACTTCAAGAAAGTCCAGTCATGAAGGCTGTACTGCACTGTCCCACCCTTCCCTCCCTGTCCTCCCAGACGTGTCCCTGTGTCCGGCTGGGTATTTTTAGAGCTACAGACGGCGAGAGGGAGGAGAGGCGGTCAGTACAGTTTGTCTGCCCTTCTGCTTTTCAATAAGGGAGGATAAACAAATGAACGAACGGCCGAACGAACGGCCGAATGAACTCTCGCTTGCTCGCCTCCTTTCTAGTCTTGCTGCTGAACTGAGCAGCTCAGCCTGTATCTCGGGATGTGGTGGGACACAGATTCTGGTCCTTGAATGTCCATATTCATATCAGTGGCATTATGTCTCAATGGTTCCTGGATGTAGAGTTTTAAGAGAAGTCTTTAGGACCTCCACATTACTGCCTTGAAGAGGTGGTTTTGCTCACTGGTTGGCTGAGCGAGTGGCTGATGGACTGACTTGGTTAACGGTCATTCACATGGACGGCCTCTTGTTTGCTTAGAAAAGACAATTTCTCACACTGACGGCCTGAGGGCTACGTTTTGCCGCAAAGCTAACGATCATCTGTGCTTCTTGAGAGGATGTGTGATCTTGGGTAAGCTGATGTTGGGTCCTCCCACCACCAGCATCGCCCCACAATCAATACCACAGTGGTTTAATTGCGATGGTGGTGTCGGCGTCGCTACTGCACCAGCTGTCGGCCTCGTCCAGCAGCGCTACTGCAGTGCTAGCATCACTGCCACCCCGGCTACCAGCTTTGCCCAGCATGTCTTTCGCTGCTGCACTGGCTGCGCCCAGCATCGGTACTCCATTATTGTCAAGAATACCGCACTGGCCGACGTCGCCCGTCCTCCAACTACCACGATCACGCTTTTAGCGCCACTAGCGCACCAGCTACTGGCCTCACCTTTGTCACAAGCCATGTTCATGAGGTCCATAAGGGCCCTTCACATCTCTAAACACCTAGTAAATATGTGGTCGGTGTCTCTACGGCTCTGAGGGCAAGGCTGGAGGTCACCTGAAATGGTACAATGACTTCATTTTATGCCACAGAACCTTTTTCACGTTAAAAAAAAAAAAAAAACTGATATTTTGGTCCTAAACTCCCTACTGTTGAAATGCCACGATTCTATGTAGCCAATCGTGGTCCAGCAAAATCTAGGTTCCCCTGTTTTTTGTTTTTTCTCATTTAGTGTCTACAACTTTTGGAAGTTCTCTTGACTTTTCAAGAGTCTCACGTCTATTTAATGTATTTTTTTTTAAAGACCTGTGCGCAGCAAGGTTATTCAGGGAATCAAAAGCTTTTACTCTAAAGAACCTTGTTGTAGAACCAGTATTTTCATGTAAACAGCTGTGCTTTGTGCACTCGCTCCAATAGAGGGATGTTCTTTATTTCCATTAGCCCTGAATACTTGTATTAAATCAGACATGACATGCACCCTGAAAGACCCTTTGCCGGCACGGTGCAGGTATAGCTGTCCTTTAGTTATGTGTCCTTTTGATTATCATCCGGTACCTGTGAATAATGCCTCTGCCTCAGAAGGCAGGTGTTGTAGTGCAAGATAGATGAAAGTACTGACTCAGTGTCCGCGCCTCTCTTCCCTATCCTCCTGAAAGGACATGGGTAGATGTGTCAGGCTGAAGGGTGAGCTGTAATTTATGGTGGCAGTTAATGGGGGAAGCTCAGCTGTGCAGAAGACAGAAGGTGGAAAGCATGGCTCTGAAATTGCAGGGAATGCGCCTCGCTGCATACGCTGGGCCTGCGGTAGGGAGGTTTTCCATTCACCGTCCATCTGAAGCCCTTCGGTCCATTTGGCCGCCGTATCTCTCGCGTAGCTGGTCATATTTCATCCTTCCCGTGACTGTGGCTAATGCGTATTCGCGTATTGGCTTCAATCCCGCCAAACATCTCTCGTCTCCATCTCTACAGAGTCGTGACATGCGTCTCTGGCAGGGGGCCAGGTTGCCTATGAGTGAGTTTAAGTTCATCCTTCTGCATGAAGCGTTTTCGGCGGCAGGAAGCAGTGGGAGGGCTGTTGAATAGCCTGTTCCACTCTGCTGAATTCAAACCGCAGCCGCTACTGGAGTTATTTATTTGTTGTATTTTAAGCCTGAGCATTAAGTAGATTACATCTCCTTGGAGTGAGGCTCGAGATGGCCAATTGAATTGGTCTTTATCCAGGGGAGAATTTGACTGAAGGAAACCATTAGAGTCTTCTAATAGACTCGTTCCTCGTTCTCTGAAATGGAAAGGCGGATACTGGTTTTATAGTTCTGGAGTGGACGGTGGTACCAATCAAGAGTAGAGCAACCAACGGCTGGAGCAGTTAATTTGCATGTGTTGACCCCATACGCCATGTCCATGTCCAACACTGGGAGGGTGAAGTCTGAGACATGCGCAACCAGCCACCACCTCTTTACAAGCTTCCGCCAATGCAATGCCCAGCAATAGGGCATCAGCTAGCAAGTGATGTGGGGAGGAGGAGAAAGCAAGGCCACTTGTGCTCTACCAGGGTTCCGGCTGCTGATGGCAGGCAGCATGACCTGGGATTCGAACCAGTGACCTTGGAGTCCTCCTCTTTTTTTGTTTTAATTAACCCACTTGTTCATAGCTCCCCCTAGCACTAGCGATGATCCCCACACTCGTATACCTGCAAAGTCAGCCAATGCCTGCCAATGATGCAGTGTTGCCAGGCAGCCATCGCGCCAAGAAGAAGTTGTGCCCTCTTAGACTCCGGATGCTAATGGCAGGCAGCATGACCCGGGACCTCAAACCATCCACCGGACCACTCTGAGCCCCTCTTATCCTCTCATTTAGGATATAAAATTGGACCTTAATGAGCGTTTAATACCTCTGACATTGGACGTTGTCTTCGTTTGCATTTGGGGAGCAGAACTTGTACCTGTACTTGACCCTTTGTTTCCCAAAGGCCTGACCAGATCACTGTCTGCTGGACAGTATTGCTGTTTTTGCACGTCCAAAAGATCTGGACGTGAAGGATCACAGATGTCCTGCAGATGCACCAGGTCTGGGCACTCTTATTAGGAATTGAAGGGATTCAGAGGTACTTGGGGGTTAACTGTCCAATCACGGGCGCCTTCCACTCTCCGAGAACCTCATATAGAAGCTTTTGAAGCCTCTGTGATGAATACAGGTGCTTTCGGTTTATCCCTTGCCACTATAACCAGTCCAGCGTGTGCTTGGCTGACGTTAGCCCCGCCGGCAGCAGGTTGGGGGCCGGTGCACGTGAACGTTGCAGCTGTAGGTTTTAGTTGAAATACTCATTTTCATCAGATGTCAACCAGCCCCCTGGAACAGAAGAGGGCCAGCAGAGACTGAGGTTTCCTTCTGTTTTGGGCCCTGGCTGCCTAGTCTGGAATCCCCTGACCTGTGTCTGCCCACCACACAGCGAGCAGCTCCTGTTCTCTCCGCTTCCTGTGCAGCTTATGGACTTCAGGCTCCGACCCCACTTCAAGCTGGAATTTCCTCCACCTTTTTTTCTTTCCTAAGTTGGACCTGTCCCCCCCCCCTCCCCTCCCCCAAACCCTCTTAGATTTACTGTTCCCAGTGTAACACTCGTGTTTGCCAGGGTTCGAAATCTAACTCTAAGCCTTTAGTAGGGGGAAGCTTTCAGCACCATCCAACCATGACAGACTTTGCTGGTATTTATATTGAAGAGCTTTGTATCTCGATTTCCTGAAGACCAAAGCGGCTGACCGAAGCTGGCTGGAGTGTGTTAGGCGATCGACTGGCAGTGTTTTCTCTCTGTCTCCAAGACTCTTTCGAAGGCCGAGAGGATCTATGTCCTCTGCACTGCAGAGACGGGGCGATGATGAGCTTCCATCAGTCCGATCAGCGGAAATAGAAACGTCGGTGGGGGGATGAGGAGAAGGGTGTCCCGTCTCTGGCAGGGACACCTATAGATGCCCAGAATTGGTCTAAAAACCCTCGTCAGTGTGTGCCAGCAAAGTTAGACACCCTAGAGAGCAATGGCAGATATAGACTTTCCGTTGGCTAGAGGCTGGCTTTAGATAGCAAGCTTATTTTGACTGTGCTGTGTGTTTGGGCATTATGCCACCCTGTTTGGCTTTGTTATCTGTGTGGTGCGTGTCACCCAGGGTTATCACACTGGGCTGCCCTCAGGAATAGGCCTTTTCTGACCTGCCGAGTGGAGAGCGGGGCCTCCTGACTTGGTCGTCTTCTTCTGCCAGAGCTCTTGAGCAGAGCCAGGAGGCTCTTCTGGGTGCCCTCTTATCTACACAGATAGCTGGCTTGTTGTGTTTACTTCATACACTTAGATAGAGACCCTGACTTTCATCAATGCGCTGTCCAGACGGCACAGACCCGGTTAACTCTCAACTGCTTACAAGAAGGTACCAGAGATGGTTCTCTGTGTGATACCCTAGAAGGTAAAGCACCAGTATCTGAAGGTATGAGGGTGCTCTGGTATGTCCCATGTCCCTGAGAGCGAATCCTAAGCTAATCCAGTTATCTGCTCTAAGGATTTACCATAGTCCGAGTGTTCACCTCCAGACTCTTTATTATATTAGTGCTATTATTTAAATATTGGATGAAGCGGCACTCTGGTGTTTACCAGAACGTCTCCTCCCATAGCCAGCCTTGCTCCCCTTCACCAGATCCTCACCAGTTGCAAAAGTAGGTCAGACTGCCCTGGGTTCACTCAGCGTCTGCAGACTTTCTTTTTTTTTTCTGCCTTTCCGTTCTTTCTGCACGATTGCATCCTGTGTCCGGCAGGGCGTGGTCAGGCCCGTACCGCACCACACCTCAGGCCATTGAGGTCATTTCTGCAGACGTTCAGGTTGTTCCTTCAGGTTTGTGGTCTGCAGAGAGGCCACATGGCCAATTAGTCACCCCTCCAACCTCCTCCAACCTGCTCCTTTCCTTTTTCCCTGACCTGCCCTTTAGCCTGCACTGCTGATGAGCTTCGGAACACGGAGCTTCTCGCCTTCATTTCTCTCGAAGTGTCGCGGGTTTCGCTCACAACAGCTGCAAGATTACCCCATCAGCACTCTGGTGCTACACTGGCAGGAACAGGATGGCACTGATGAAGAAAAGCGGTACACCCCCCACACACCCACCCCTTTGCTGCCACCGTGAAGCAAATCCCATTAAATCAAGCAGCTGGGGGGCTTGGAGAGAGCAGGCTTGTGTAGCCCTGTCTAAGCGTGGCCGCAGCGTTTAGGAGGAAAAAGCAATCTCGCGGATGCTTCTCATCACTCCACTCATCACGCCAGCATAATTTGAGCCACTTTCATTTGACGAGCGCTGACTGACGAGCTCTCGATCGGAATGGAGGGGCTGGATTCCCGGGAGTCGCTGGGCGAATCGCGACCAGTCGAAGCCCTTGATTATACTGCAATAGCAGACTCTGATGACGGCGCTATCGTGAATTATCAGCAGATTGCATTGTTGTGATAATCACTAAGATTAGTAATTAAGCTAGGAAAGGTTGGAGGTCTGCACAGGCCTGAAAATGAAGGCCGAACTGACCAAAGAAACCAGGCAGAGAGAGAAAACGGGTCGAAATGGAGAGGCTGGATTATCTATGCAGGCGACCAATCGGAAGACTCCCCTCTGTTTTTGAGCCCATTTTTCCTAGACTGATACTACAGTGGGGTAGTAGGATGATGAGCTAATGAAATGGTCAGAGGTTAGAGGTCTACACAGGCATTGAACATGAAGGCCAAACCTGACCTCTACCCATAAGCTGATCCCAGTTACTGGTCCCTGTACCATTTTTGCCATCAGCAGCCAGAGTCTGAGAGCGCACAATTTGGCTGTGCTCTCTCCGGGTGGGTGGATGGCGCTCTGTTACTCTCTGTTACTCTGCTCTACAGTCTGTTAGCTGGTATGGCTACAGAACTGGGGCCCCAGAGCTTCGGCTGCCTGGCGATGCTGTGTTGTCGGCAGCAGTTCGAAGAAAGCCAGCGGAGAAGTTGTTACCCTCCTAGTGTCGGGAGCATTGCTAGTGCTAGGGGGAGCTACGATTGAGTGGGTTAACTGGCTGTATCACTTTGGGAGAGGAAAATCAACAAAGAAGCCCGCTATTTTGTCGGGCCTCGTAGAGAGTGTGTATGGAACAATGCCAGGTTGCTGTTTTTGACATGTGAGTCTAGCAGTTGTTTATTAAGTTTATTAAATTTCTGGATGAATGGACCAATAGAAATGCTCCAATTTTTTATTTATTTATTTATTTTTTAAACATTGACTTCCATTAAAAGTTAAAGAAGGGGGTTTCTTCACCTGTGAAGCTACTGTGAAGCTGCAGATACAAGGTTTTTGCCTGACATCAATGACGTGTTGCAGTTTATTTTAAATTAAATATAAGCCACATTTTCAGCCTTTTTTGTACTGTATAGTTTCCACCTGAGCTTATTTTTTATTATATATAAATTTATTATATATAATTTATTATATATAAATAATAAATTAAAATAATTTATAATAATAATAATATTTGTATTATTAGTATTAAATAAAGTAAAAAATATAATAGTAGTATTAGTAGTAGTAGTTATTATTAGTAGTAATTACTATTTATTTTATTATTATTATTTTATTTTTATATAATATATATATATATATATATATATATATATATATATATATATATATATATATATATATATATATATATACACACACACACACACACCAGCAGTTTTGTGGTATTTCAGTCTTTGTTGCCGATTTTGATGGGGTATCTTTCTTTGTCCTCCAGTTTCCAGCCTAGCATCAGTCCTAAACCCGTACTGGGGTGTTGTATTGCTGCCATTGTCTTTGTAGACCGCAGCAGCAGTGTTGTGGGATCAAGTCGTGGCATTTGAATGTCTTCTGTAAGGGACCGAACCAAACACCACCTCTGTTCACCGGGGGAAGCCTATTAGTCATCAGCAGCACGAACAGTTTCCAGAGTCTCTTGCCTGAGAATGATCTCAGGCTCTGTGTTTGTCTCCATGCTGAAAGACCGCCTGTGTGGCTGTTCTTTTTATCTGACCACATCGTCCAGCCTGCTGCACTGAGCTGCACTGAGCTGCACTGAGCTTTACCCACACGGCTGTAATCAGAAGCTGGCCCACGACCTGCTTGATTAGTTCTGTTTATTTATTTATTTAAATCCAGCACCGCAGCCAGTGTTAACGAAGGCGCTAGTCGTAATGTGCCTCACTTAGGAAATCTATAAGCATTGATATGCAGCTCTTGAACGTTCCTCATCTGTTGCGCGAGGGCCTTGAATAATCAGGTGCTGGATGAAGCCATCAATTTTCAGCCCCTCTAGCCTCGAATGTCATTGGCTATGAAATGCTTCAATAAATGGTGCGATGAGGGAAATGTCCTCTTTCCGAGGCCCTTGTCCTTGCTCCCAGGCAGCATGCTCTTTGTGGAGCGACCTCCGGGTCGGATTATTTGCTGAAATGATCCGGCCCGCGAGTGCTGACGGCTAAATCGCCAGGTTTTTATTAACAGGCCGTCTCTGTCTTCAAGGCTTGATTACAGGAACCTGAGGGGCAGTGAAAAGAAGATTTAAGCAGTTGTGTACAGGAACAGTGGGGCTATCTGGAGCTCCTGGACTGGACTTACGTCCACCACGTCTGCTAAAGTGAGGCGCTTTGAGACTAATGTAAATTAGCGTGGATGGTATGATGCACACACACTCATCGCGATGAGGCCTGGAAACCTTAAGCTTTGAGGTATTGAGGGAATTGTAGTGGGTTTATGGGTTAACTGTAGTCTTGTTGGTTATATCCAGCTTGTCCAGAAATGTGTGTCCTCCAAGGGTGGCTCTCAGCATAATTTGCTAAATGGTAGGATGTAGGGTCCCACATCAGTTTGATCCTGGATACAAACACTCGAGCACTGAAGAACACCTGCAGACAAGGAGCCGCTCACATAGGGGAAGGTTATTAGCCATGCAGGCTAGGAGTCGAAGTGGTCACGTGACTAAATGAACCAATCACACAATCCCTCACCCGGTGCCAATCTCTGGCCCTCCAGAAGCCGTTGGTCTGGGGTTCGCTTCAGGTGGACTCTGTGGAAGCTGTCCACTCCCAGTGCGATGGGGGGGGGGGGGATTCCTGAGATTCCTGCTGTGATGTGACGCTGCTTTTCACCGCTTAAGTGTTTGTATTTAGGGAAAATCAGGAAAAGCAATAAACTGATGAACCCAGCTCCTTCAGTTTTGTGAAAATGCACAGAAAAGTGAGGTTCAAAATTCCGTGATCGATCCACGGTTCGAAATGAATTCTTCTTCTGTGTGAAAGCAAACCAGCGATAATGAGCCCCCTCCCTAAACAAGCCCAGAATCCGTCCTGGATGTGGACATGAGTGATGATAAAAATGCTTGGGTCCAGAAATGAGCTCTAGTGTGAAAACACTGTAAGGGATTTGATCCAACACCCTCCTGACGCGAGCAGTGCTTTGGCTGTTTTTCGCTGATTTCTGTGGAAAAGGAGGTGGAGGATAAGGGATGTAAGGGATGTAAGGGATGGGAGGGTGGAGGTAGAGAATCCTTTGCTTTTACAAAATTGGGCCCCTTAAACAATGTCTTTGATGGGTCCATTTCCCCTCATCCCCTCACTTCAGGCATCTCTTCACCTTCAGCCAACACAAACATGAGAGCACCCAGGCTTTTGGCCGTGCAGATCCCGACATGACTAATGCGGCTCGCGACAGAAGCTGCGGAAGCTGCAGTGCCGCTTCAGGAGATTAATTTCACTTCTTGTGTCAACATCCGCTTTCACATCATGAAGAGCGCTTGATTCATCAGCTCTGCGTCATTGCGGGGGCTGCTTAGCTGCTAGCGCGGCTGCAGCGGGTCTGAACGTGGCAGGCTGGTGCGTTTTCATGAGAAGTTCCAGGGAACGGAGGATGCGTGTCTGTACACGCTCAGGCATCCGTCAGTTGGTGCAGTGGCTCCGTGACAGGATCTGTCAAAACTGCTGCTCACTTCTTCTTCTGGTAGGCACCTGGAAACCCCCCTATAATTGATTTGGCCCAGAAAAGGGCCGACCTGACCGATCTGTCTGACGGGCAGGGGAGTTCTGGTGCCTTGCAGACGTACGAATTTGGTGTGAATTGGAGGAAATGGAAAAACAACAGCTGCTGGTTGAGAAGCTAATCAGGCCCATCACCTGTGGCTGTGACCGTTTCTCATATTTAGGCCAAATGTCTTGTAAGGGCTCATCTTTCCTGTGTCTCTGAGCGGAGATCAGGGTGCTGAGCGTGAAACGCTGAGCCTGTGATGTCTGCCCTGGTTTAATATCCTGCGCTCTGACTGGGTAATATCCTGACTGAGACTTCAGTCACTCCTCATGTGAATTTGATTCAGATGAGGTGGTCGTCATTTCTCAAGCCAGCCTCTTCACTCTGCAGCTTTTTAGGTTCTGCAGAAGCTCCATTCAGTGCTTCAGACCATTAGCCACTAATATAGGACCTGGGGAATTTGGGTATGGTTTGGGTAGATATGGGTTACTTGGTGAAGTGGAGTCATCAGCTAGTGTGGGTTATTATTATTATTATTATTATTATTATTATTATTATTACTACTACTACTACCACTACTATTTATAAAAATAATACTACTAATAATAATAATCCACACTAGCTGATGACTCCACTTCACCATGTGCATAAGTAACCCATATCTACCCAAACCATACCCAAATAATAATATAATAATAAGTAGTAGTAGTAGTTGTTGTTGTTGTTGTTGTTAATAATGTTAATAATAATAATAACTTCTACTTATTATTATTATTATTATTATTATTATTATACTTCTTATTATTACTACTACTACTACTATTATTATTATTATTATTATTGCATAACATTTCACAAACATTTGTAATGCAGATTTTTGCAGAAGTTCTGGTGTCAACAAACTGCTGATAAACTGTTCATATGTTCAGCTGATGCAAAGAAGAGTTATGTCAGTGTTTATTTAAAAAAAATAAATAAATACATATATATAATTTTTTTTTTTGGATTAAAGAAAGCATAGCTACTGTATATTGTGAGATCTAATATATATATATGCGCACACACATATGTGCATGCATGCCAAATAGCCCACGGCTACCGGAGGCCTTGTGTTTTCTGAGTATGATAAATTGGTAGGTGCTGCTGCAGGACTGTTAGTTGAAAGATTGCACGCTTCTTTTTGGCAGTATCTGATAAATCTGTAATTTGGGAAATTAGAGGGAAGATACTGCCCCAAACACAGACAGCAGAGCCAAAACCGCTTCCCATTCAGTCCCTGCTGGAGGTCCAGAGCTCTGTGGAACAGGCAGTGTTGGACACTAGTGGACTATAGGAAATTGAATGGGCTTTAATTCAGCTAGAGCATCGCAGTAAATCCACGTTACAGATCATAACTCAGTTCTGCTCTTCAACAGAGTCAGTACGGATTATATCGTTGCTGTCCTGCAAAAACCTTGTATCTCCATTTATAATGTATTTATTGCTATTTATTACAGTTCTCTTTAATGTGAATCGGGCAGTTTTTCTTTATATTGTCAGAATTTCATGCTGAGTAGACCAATAGAAATGCTCCAGAATGACTTCAATGATTTAAACCTTTTGACGTTTGACTTCCGTTGTCTTCAGTAAAGCTGCCGTATTGGAGATACGAGGTGTTTTGCACATGAAGGCGTGGTTATTCTGAAAAACTTTACAAACTTTTCAGAAGTGTCATTTTTCCTTCTCCGATTGCCCTCAGATAACCCGTCATCAGTGCCTCCATGCATCCTCTTCCGGAGAAGTTTGAGTACACTGCCGGCCTCCTGTGGTGACACTTCTTCAGTGGTGGTGTTTCAGTGTCCTCGCTGTCCCTTCCTCTCTCTCTCTCTCTCTCTCTCTCTCTCTCTCTCTCTCTCTCTCTTTCTCTCTCTCATTATATTTAGGGTCAGCATCTTAGCAGGCAAAGCTGGTCTTACAGCAGCATAAGGGGTCAGACTCTACATGAGGCCCATTACGCTGCAGTGGAGCCAATTAAAAGGCTCTAATAGCATTTTTAAATTAGATTTGCATGACTGGCAGGGCAGCAGCGGCAGCAAAGGTGGCGGGACGTTCTCTGTAGTAGTAGATAAGTGTCGTTTGTCCCGGGGTCCGACTCTCTTGCTCCGAGCTCTGCCTTCGGGCTGATGGATGGCGGTGCAGGGGCGCTGCAGGGCCAGCGTTGACTCAGCACAGCCCGTCACTGGGCAGTTATTTACTACAGGCATGTGTGTACACGCACTCCGGGCGCAGTGCATGCATCACATACACACATTAAAAAAAAAAAAACAGCCCGTGGAAAATTACAGCCTGTGAACGAAAGCAAATCAGAGATTCTCACAAATAAAGAAATCTGCTGGATGATTTTGAGAGCTGGGGCTTGTTTACGTGTTGGTTTGCTGAGGGGATAGGGAGTCTTGGCCTGAACAGGTGTTGATTTAGGTGCTTTGATTCTGGTAAATATCTACTATGTACCACTTTCAGCTTCATTCGTTTATTATTTATTTATTTAATTAATTAATTATTAATTCAGTACACATAATTACATTCATGGCCTTTGGCTGATGCTCTTATCCAGAGCTCTTGCATGTGGATCATGTTATACAAGTAAGAGAATGTAGAGTTTAGGAGTCTTACACAATGCCCCCCCCCCCCCACCCCTGAGATGGCTTATACAGCCTGTACTGTAAATGTAAATTTTTTTTATTATTATTATTTTAATTATTGGCTTCAGCTTTGCTGGCTTTTTCTCACTGGATAAAAAAAAGGCTTGTAATGGAAATGAGATGTTGCCTGAGCGACAAAAATCGGCTAATACTGCCCCCCCCCAGTGGATTCCACTGTCTTATCTGTAGGCATTAAGTGCTTTTGTCCCGTGGTAATGTGTTTGTTCAGGCTCAGGGACGTTGGAGGACGGTGCGATTGTGGTGACTGCAAATTCGCGTCACTCTTTTCTTCACGAGCACCCTTGAGTTCATTCCTCTGGCATCCTCGGTCCCAAGGATGCTGCGGCTGTGCAGAGGTCACAGGGTAAATGTGTTCATAGCATAACGGTTGCGTCGGCCTCCGGACGCCGGGCTGGAGAGAGCAAGCTGAGCTTGAGGAGTGAAGGGGAAGGGTAGTAAACCTCTAACAGCGACTCTGCCATCATGTAGCACCTGGTCGGAGGTGTGTGTGTGTGTGTGTGTGTGTGTGTGTGTGTGTGCGTGTGTGCGCGCGCGCGCGCGCTCTACCTAGATATATAGCCTTAAGCTCAGCAGCAGCCTCCTGTTTTACCTGCACATCTGCCAGCACCTTCAAATGGAAGCACACAAGGTCCTGAAGGTGATGAGTGCTTCTGCTTTCATTTCCAGACGTGCCATTCAGCAGTCGTTCCCTCACAGCTGTAATGACCGGACTGACCAGGTCGTTGTCCGTAAGGGAATTGGTATAATGAATCATGAAGTGCTAATTAAGGAAGGGAACCAGCAGTTGGCTAATTAGAGGCTTTGCTAATGATGAGGGGAACGCTAGTTGAAGGTAGGAGCTTCCAGACTGCTGCTGCTGCCTCTCAGCTGGAGGAGGGCTTTTCTCAGGTCACTCCGACCTTGCTTTCTGGCACCCCGTTTCTCTCTCTCCGCTTTATCCCTCTCTTGACCGCAGCCACGGGTTTAGAAACGCTGCTGGAGTCCAATTTTTTCACCTTCTGTAGCTGATTGTGCTGGAAATGAGCGGTCAGTCTGGGGGTGACTGAGACGGAGACTCGTGTTTAGATCACTGTAGGGTTTTTAATTGAAATCCGGCACACAGGAGGCCGACTCAGGAGTCAGGAGACTGGATCTTTAGCAGCAGAGAGTATTCACCTGCAGATCAGAAAGTCAAACACGGGCACAGCGGAGTTGATCATGGGCAGTCTAGTCCAGTCTGACCCGGTCCAGTCCAGTCTGAAAGTTTGTAATTGCCATACAAACAAAGGAGTTATATATATATATATATATATATATATATATATATATATATATATATATATATATATATATTAGAAAATGAGGGCCGCATTATTATTATTATTTTATTTTTATTATTATTTATTTATTTATTTATTTATTTTTGTAGCAAGCAAGTTGTAGCATGTGACCATGACATGACCTTACGTGACCTTGCACATCCTGTGATGGGACTACTGCGCATGCTCACATAGCACCGATGTCTCGTACAGCCGGACTGTCAGCTTTTTAAAATCCCTCATTTGTCCTGTCTTCTCTTTCAGATGCAGCAGCTGTTCTACGAGAACTACGAGCCGAACAAGAAGGGCTACATCCGAGACCTCCACAACAGCAAGATCCACAGGGCCATCACGCTCCATCCCAACAAGAACCCGCCTTACCAGTACCGCCTCCACAGCTACATGCTGAGCCGCAAAATTGCCGAGCTTCGCCACCGCACCATTCAGCTTCACCGGGAGATCGTGCAAATGAGCCGCTACGGCAACACGGAGGTGCGCAAAGAGGACCTGCAGCTCGGCGTGCCTCCCTCCTTCATGCGGTTCCATCCTCACCAGCGGGAGGAGGTGCTGGAGTGGGAGTTCCTCACGGGGAAGTACATTTTCTCCGCCCTGGACGGGCAGCCCCCGCGCCGCGGCATTGACTCCTCACAGAAGATGGCGCTGGACGACATTATCATGCAGGTTATGGAGATGATTAACGCCAATGCCAAGACGCGAGGGAGGGTCATCGACTTCAAGGAGATTCAGTATGGCTACCGGAGGGTCAACCCCATGTATGGAGCCGAATACGTGCTCGACCTGCTGCTGCTGTACAAGAAGCACAAGGGGAAGACCATGACCGTACCGGTGAGAAGACACGCCTACCTTCAGCAGACTTTCAGCAAGATCCAGTTCCTGGAGGAGGAAGAAATGGACGCCAGAGCGCTGGCCGCCAGGATCAACCAGGACTCGGACTCCCTGTCGTTCCTCTCCAGCTCCCTCAAGATGTTCGTGCCGTTCAAGCTCAGCGGCTCGGGCTCAGAGCAGCACGAACCCAAAGAGAAGAAGGTCAACATCCTCGTGCCGCTGGCGGGACGCTACGAGATCTTTGTGCGCTTCATGGCCAACTTTGAGAAGATCTGTCTCATCCCCAGCCAGAACGTCAAGCTGCTAATTCTTCTCTTCAGCACCGACAACAACACGGAGCGGGTCAAGCAGATCGAGCTGATGAGGGAGTATCGGTTGAAGTATCCCAAAGCAGACATGGAGATCAAGCCCGTTTCTGGCCCCTTCTCCCGCGCCCTGGCCCTGGAGGTCGGCTCGGCCCACTTCACCAACGACTCCTTGCTCTTCTACTGTGACGTGGACCTACTATTTACCGCCGATTTCCTGAAGCGCTGCCGCGGAAACACCGTATTCGGAGAGCAGACGTACTTTCCCATCATCTTCAGCCAGTACGACCCAAAGGTCGTCTACGCGGGAAAAGTGCCCAGCAACAACCACTACGTGTTCACGTCCAAGACGGGCTTGTGGAGGCACTACGGCTTTGGCATCGTCTGCGTCTACAAGGGGGACCTGGTCAAGGCCGGCGGCTTTGACGTCTCCATCCAAGGCTGGGGGCTGGAAGACGTGGACCTCTTTAACAAATTCGTCCAGTCAGGGATCAGCTTGTTCAGGAGCACGGACACCGGCATCGTGCACGTTCACCACCCCGTCATATGTGACCCCAACCTAGATCCCAAACAGTACAAGATGTGCCTGGGTTCCAAAGCCTCGTCCCATGGTTCCACGCAGCAGCTGGCCGAGCTGTGGCTGGAGAAGTACGACCACGGCTTTCGGAGGATCTCTAGTTCTAATAACGGATCAATGAGGACAGCATAGGCCCTGCAAGCTTGGACCTGCTCCTGCCCGTCTTCCTCTTTATGGTGTTTTTCAACTACCTAATTTATTTTTTCATAGAAAAGAACTCTGTGGATATATTTTGAAATAACTCCTTTTATAACGTATTCAAAAACAAAAAACAAAAACCTTTTTTTTTTTCTCTCTGTTTCTTTTTTTTATACCAATGCTAAAAAAAATTTAAAAAAATCAGATAGGTAAAAAAAAAAAAAGGCGTCCGAAGTGCTGGAACACCAGTTTTCTTTCCCACGAATTCAGTATAATAATAATAATAATGTTGATGAGCGTTGTATTTATGGAGGACTCTTACGAAGTATACTGTGTACCTCAGTGATGTGCACACCAGTCACAGTGTCGTGGAGGAGGGACTCTCTCTTTTTTTTTTTTTTTTCGATGAGGGTCAGGTTTCAGATGTGCAAATGTGGTGTTGGGGGGAAATGGTTAATGTATTCTTACTTGTGAATGTTTACAGAAAGCCACACGTACAAGTGATACGTCTTTCGACAAACCGACAAACCAACAATCTTAATTCTTGCAGTTAAGGGCCGTAGATCATGTCTTCGCTTCTGTTGATTTTCTTTCTTATGATCTGTAATGACACTGTTGTTCTGTTTTTGTTCATTTTATTCATTCGTTTGTTTGTTTGTTTACTTTTCACGATTTTGACATGTGAACAGAACTGCTGGATCCTGGTTTGGACCTTTCCAACTCATTCCCACTGTCTAATTTATTGAATGCAGTCTCATGTGCGATATCGGACTGAGGTTATGTATATTAGCGATTGTACAACCAATCATCAGTCGCCGACTTTCGTTCCTTTCGTTTGTTTTTGTTTGTTTTAGATTTTTGTTTTGTTTGTTTTTTTTCTCTTTTGCAAATTTATTTGGTTACCAAAGACTTTTTGCACAGTTGCTGTAGGTATTGTGTGGGTGGGTGTGAGAGTGAGTGTGTATGAGTGAGTGAATGTGTGTATGTATGGAGGCGGAAGAACTGTCATGAACAGGAAATGAACTCTAGGATGGCGGTACGGAGCATCATGTTTTATACAGTTTTTGGAAAAGACACGTTAACTAGACCCACAGAATGAATCACTGCGGAGCCTGTCTCCCTGAATCTGCACGGCTCTTATCTTATCACTTATCCGATTTACGTTGATGCTGTTGAATGATACGCAGGATCTGGATTGCTGAAGGGGTGAATGATGCCCAACCGCCTCGCCTTTTGGACTTGTGGACCGCTCTCCCACAGTGTTATACACACTTCTTTTCTTTTTTTTTTCTGTCCGGAGCTTTTTTTTTTTTTTTTGTACTTCTGTTCTTTGTTAGCTCCCATCCAACTGGGTAAGGGTTATATATTTAATTAATAAATAGAAAAAAAAAAAGTTTGTTAAATGCTTGTCCTTGTGTTTTGTTCAGCGTGAGGCCGGGCCGCCACTGAATGTGCTGCGTTGAGAATCTTTGAGAAGCTTTCACCCACCCGTAATGCCCCGGTCTAATTCCGTACAAGCCAGTCAACAACAGGACTCCAGTAAACAGGCTGTTCAATGGAGGGGGTGAAGGAGAGACCGACGGAGTGGTCCTCGATACGTTCGGCAACAATTAGAGGCCTAATTAAACTGTTTCACAAGACTTGCCGGACTTGAAGGGATGGCCAATAAGCGGCGTTTGCCAGTAGATGCTCAGTGGGCAGGGGTGACCTGCACAGATTCCAGCAAGCAATTAAGAAGAGAGGCTGTTTAGCAGTGTGAGCCTCAACCTCATCTTCAGAAGGCTTTTCACATGGGCCATGGGAGCAACTCCTTCTGGAAGAATACCTAGAAAAGTTCTCCTGAGGTTTGTGAGGAGGGAGGCAGCTGTTTCATAAAGATAAATAGTAAATAAGTAAAGAACTGGACTAAAGCAAGGTAAACCAACTCTGGGAACAAGCTGGGTTTAGGAAAATCGCCAAGTTGTGGCCAGTCCCAGCTACTGGCTAGGCCCACCTCTTATAAATCTGGAAGACGTAGACCTCTTTAACAAACTTGGTTGTTTTCTCACCTGTCCACTGGTAGAGCTGTTGAGCACAATACACATGAACACCCTACTGCCTGTCTGTTGTGTACTTGAAGAAGAATTGGTAAAACAGCGCGTAGAGATACTATTGGAGAACATCCAGCTGTTTCTGAACTTTTTGGAGTTTAAAGAGAAATTAATGGACCGGCATCAATGGAGAAACGTTAAGGGTTCCTCGTTTTGCTTTAGTTCAGGTTAGGAGTAGGTTATGGTTGGGGTTTAAGGTGTAGGTTAAGGTTAGATTTAAGCTTAGGGTTAGGTGTATGTGTAGTGTAGGGTGATCATTTTTGGACAGTTTTCCAGCGTGTCATTGGTTACAGTAACGTTGGATTTGACGATGCCAAGAGGAGTCGACTGTAAACCTCATAAAGGATCTTTTTTTTCAGCTGGAATTTTAATGTAATGACTGAACTGTACACCACCAGGGTACAGATTGTCTTCAGGTCATTTTTTTTTTACCGTTAGGACAAGTATTGATTGATTTGATTGATTAAGTAAGGGTTGATTGTTCCTCATCCAGAATGAAGCTCGGTCAGTGCTGGTCTTCAGTCGGTCCAGTCAGAGATGAGGGGATGTAGTGTTAGCATAAGGGAGATAGACATTCTGCAGCTACCCTACCCACCCAGATAGAGCAAGGTTGGCTGTGCTCTCTTGGTCCCTTGGTCACTGATGGCTGTGATGGCATTGCCAGGAACTGAACTTTGTGATCTGCTGACAATAGGGCCAGTGTTTAGGCAGTTCTGCAACGTGGAAGGCCCTGGTCCATGATCTTGTATTTCCAGGACCGGGGCTGGCCACCTCTGATTTAATCATCCTGGAGAGTTCAGATCCAACACCCCTGGCTCTAACATTTAAGGCGATCCCCTGGTAGACTTCCAGAACCTGGTGTGGACTCGCCTGTTTGAACTGGAAAGAAACAATGATTATGCAATCTTCTACTTTCATTTCACAGCTGATCTTGAGGAAGGAGGAGAACAGTCATAATTGGCCGTGGTACACCACAGAATGTTGCCTGACAATACACACCTCAGACTGAACAAGTTTATTGACGATACTGGTTTCTGGCCTTGGATTCTTTCCTTAGTCACACAAGTTTTGCTTGAGTCACAGCATGTGGGTTGCACAATAGCCTTGTGCGATTATGCAATACGTGACTTAGCGCTCTGATTTGGCAGCTGTTTGGCACTGTCAGCGGGGTATTTTGATAAACATAAATGCAGATGGAGGACCAGAGAGCCATGTTGTACTAGTAAGATCTAGAAGACTTCCGTCCTTCCAGTCTGAAATGTAAACACAGTGGAAATCAAATCCTTACACTGGTGATGGGAGAGCGTACTGGTAGTGCTGGGGTAAGATCAGAGCACAAGCTGAGGTGGCGGCCTGGCCTCGCTTGGAAAAGTCGCTTGTGGTTGCTGGATCTGATGCAAGTCAGTACACTCTTTTTTTTTTTCTGTGCACAATTTCCCCTCTGGGCTAATGGGATCCCCAGAGATTGGAAGGAAACACGACGTGACCCTGCTCCATAGGCCGGAGCTGTTAGTTTCTCCTTGTTTTTAAACAGCAGGATAGATCTAAAAGGATAAAGCTCCCGTGTCCAGTATAGACAAGCGAGGCCATGGTAATTTTGAGGATCGACATCTTCAAATATTCTTAGTTGTACTCATTTCCATTTACCACCCCGTAGCTACGACTACACTCATACTAGTACCCAGTGTTGGGAAGGCGAAGGTTAGCGCATGCTTCCTCCATTAAACTCCACTGTATCTTTTTTTTAAGCTGCTGCTAAAAACTTGTAACCAGCAGTTACATCTGTTACGTCAGCCCACTGACCCCACACTGAACATCTGGGAGGAGAGATTCATCTAGGTCATCGTATTCATCTAGGCTTGACTGGTATAATGGTAATACTGTGCAGCTGTGGCATCCTCAGCCATCTCCTGATAACAGGCCTAGTGCCTTGACTGCATGCATCACTACTGATTTTGCGTTATCCTGCCCAAATGTCCCCACTATGGCCACTACTGACCCCATGTAGTGTTCAAAAATGACCCACCACCATGTTTAACAGCAGAATCCTTTTTCAGCTGGACATATAATGACTTTCCCTAGAGTGAAACACCACCTCAAGGGGAGTATAGAGAAAGTTAAGACTGCACAAGGGTTACACAGTAGGCCTTCCTGTCCAGCCTACCTCTATTAATAGGCTCTAGCTAGGTCGCTCAGCTCAGCCTGGGCTGCTGATGAACAAGTGTCCTCAAATCTGGGCCTTGAATCCAGTCTCCAGTCCAGGATTTTGTTAATGCTGGAAGTTCAGAAAACAGCTAGTGGAACTGATTGACTACGTAGTGTCACACCTACCAACGACTACAAAGAAAAGCACCGTAAACTGAATTCAAGGTTCAGATTTGAAGACCTCTGCCATAGAAGAAACCCCCTTCGGTAGCTTAGCACTTTATATATTTTTCGAACCTTTCATTGGATATTCCATAATATATAGGTTCTAAAACACCCATATATCAATAACCAATCAGGACCATTCATTTTCCATCAGTGCTACAAAAAAGAACTTGTATTGTCCTTGTATTGTCTTAGTGTTCAAAAATGACCCGCCACCATGTTTAACAGCAGAATCCTTTTTCAGCTGGACAGATAATGACTTTCCCTAGAGTGAAACACCACCAGGGTGCATAGATTATCCTCGGGTCATTTTTGACCCTTAGGACAAGGGGAGTATAGAGAAAGTTAAGACTGCACAAGGGTTAAACAGTAGGTCTTCCTGTCCAGCCTCCTCTATTAATAGGCTCTAGCTAGGTTGCTCAGCTCAGCCAGGGCTGTTGACGAACAATTGCAGGATTCTGAGATTGATCCCAGGTGGGTGTAACGAGAAATGGACTTTCTTGTTTGTGGAGGCTGTATCCATGTTCTGCCCAGTGAACACTGTCACTGTGCCCTTGAGCTAGGCAATTATACCCAAGATGCTGCCCACCTCGGTAATCCAATTCCATCTACTTTCATGCTCCCTAGGGTTTGCTTTTAAATGAGAATGAATTCTCAAGGCACTTTTTTTCTTTCTTTTGTCATTTTCTCATTTATTTATTTATTTATTTGTGGAAAATGATCCACCATCCTAGCATGGCCTTAAAGTTCGACACGGCCCTGTAATTCTGCAGCCTAGGACTGGAGCCAGCGCTCTCTTCTTGGGCCTTGTCCACATTCACAAGATTTTACACTCATGCTCTCAAGGACACAAAACCGCCACTGTAATCTCGTCATGTTGCAGAGAAGTCGGCTCAGTAGAGCGGCGGGGCATTTTAGAAATGACTGATTTGCATTGCAGAGAGATTAGAGATTATCTCCGAAGACCAAAGACAATATTCCATGCTTGCTGATCTGTGAGCGAGGCAGAGAAAATGAAGCATGACATCTCACGGAAGCGCCGGCGCTAAACATCGCTCTAATTCCACACCGACTGTCACATTAGCCAGGTGGCCAAGTATCATGAGGCGAGAGTTTGTTCACAGGAGACAGCATAGCAAAGCATTTCCCCAAAGCATTACGGTCTATCAAACTCCCATCAATGTGAAGACACTCTCCTTCAAAGTAGTAAAATTCCCATTGCTGACAATCCAGCGTTCTGCTGTGTATGAGCACCATAGAAATGCACTGGCAGTAGAATAGGACCCTCTGAAACACAAGGTTATCATAAGTCTAGTCTTGGACTAAATGGATCTCTTTGATATCCCGAGATCCTTAAGAGGAGATGGTCTCTGTCCGGTCCCAAACGAACTCCATAAATTTGAGCTAAACGGCTCCCGTAAACGAAGCAATTCAACTGCAGGTGTGAAACGGCCTTATAAATGAGAAGGTGATTGAGGGGGTGCCCTAAATGGGGGGCTGTTATGACTAATAGCAGCCCTAAAAAATTATTAGCAGAGTATTTTGGCATTTGAATTGTTAGAGCTGGTGGGTCCAGTGTAGTATCTTTTCGGGTGGCCCAAAGCCCCCCCAGCACCCAGAGGAGTTGAACCTGATACTGCAGGAACACGGAGACTCTTAAGAAACTCCCTTGATTTTAGAAGAAACCTATCGATGAGCAAGTGCCTTCAAATCTTTGGAGATGTGGCTGGTTTCCCAGGCACAGATTAAGTCTAGTCTTGGACTAAATGGATCTCTTGGTTATCCTTAATCTGACCAAAAGCCAGAGAGGTGAATAATTCTGTGGAAACCTTCATGAACGTCTTATACAACAGATGTTCTGGTCTTAAATCGGACCCTGGTTCATTTTCAGCCTTGGTGAGATTTGTTTGGGTAGCTGTGAATACACTAATCACACTCAGATACGGACCATTTCGGACGGTTTTCGAAATATGACCACGATCCGACCCAACTAGCGGGTATACTCCATAAATTTGAGCTAAATGGCTCCCGTAAACAGAGCAATCCAACTGCAGGTGTGAAACGGCCTTATAAATGAGAAGGTGATTGAGGGGGTGCCCTAAACGGGGGGCTGTTATGACTAATAGCCCTAAAAAATGATTAGCAGAGTATTTTGGCAGAATTGTTAGAGCTATTGGGTCCAGTGTAGTATCTTTTCATGGGGCCCAGAATCTCTGGTAGTGCCACTGGCCATAGAACCTAGGTCCTGAAATCTGGGCCTTGAATACAGTCTCCAGTCCAGGATTTTGTTAATGCTGGAAGTTCAGAAAACTGTTAGTGGAACTGACTATGTAGTGTCACACCTACCAACAACTAAAGACTACAAAGGAAACTGAATTCAGTCCAGATTTGAAGACCTCTGCCATAGAAGAACCACCTTCGGTACCCTAGCACTATACCTTTTTTCGGAACCTTATCATAGGATATTCCATATATATATAAGTTATAAAAACCCATATATCAATAACCAATCAGGACCATTTGTTTTTCATCAGTGCTACAAATAAGAGCTTGAAAAATGGCCTTTTGGGTCTTTGACCGGTCTAAAAAAATGTCCCTCTTGTTAGTCGTCCTCTGTTTCATAACAGTTGTCAAAGCTGTCATTAATCCATGCTCTCAAGGCTTTTTGCTTGAACCACTAAACATCTGCAACTGACTGCTGGAAGTTTCGGCGTTGGACAGAAAGCAAACTACAGCAGCCTCCATCAGAGGAGATCCAGCTGTTATTTGGGAACGAAGACGTAACGACGGCCAAGCCTGCCATGCCTCGCTGAAGTGCTGCCAGTTTCCATCAGTTGCGAGAGCTGGACAGCTAGAGTCCCCATCTAGCTACGAGTTGTGTGTCGCCCATTGTTTGGAGCCATAAAAAACTAAAAAGAAAAGCCTCAAAAAGAGGACAGATGATTCGTTCAGATCGTTTGGGCTTTAGGGATTCGTACAGGACACAGGCCACTCAGCGGAGCCACATTCCGGCCTTCTTTTTGTTTTGCTTGCGCCATATTGCTTCTGTTAAGTGCCATGGCTGCTAGTTCCCTGGAGGCAGTCTGAAAGCGGGCGTGGCAGCTTCCTCACAGGACGGGGAGTGTATTTCCGGCTTGCTGTGGAATTGCTGAAGACACCTCCTTCAGTGGTGCGCAGCCATCGTTAGACACTAGGTCTTACGCTCGAAGATCACTGTGCCTTCAGATTATCGCCAGCGCTGGTTAGCATTCCGTTCACGTGCATCATCTGGAAAACACATGGAGCGTCTCTCTTCCGGGCTGCTAATGCTCCTCCTTGCTGGACGGGCTGTTCTAGAATTCAGTCAGTGCTTTGCTTTGCGTTCGAGGAGATGGACAAATTAGCCTGTCGGTGGGTGACAGATTGTTAGCTTGTTGAAGTGGAGTCCTCACAAACACCCTTATTCCTGCAAAATCCTTTTGGAACTAAGTGAAGTGTAAACACGGCAAAAATGTGAAGCTCTGTGTTTTTGGAAGCATTTGTGTATTACCTGAATTTCATAGTTTTAGATCAAGTCAAGAGGCTTTAATGGCAGCTCTGTACAAGAACACAGTGACATGATGTTTTCAGGACAGGACGGACCACAGAAAGTGCTACATGCAAGACAATGCAATAAATATAATAATAAATATAATAATAATAATAATAATAATAATAATATAAATACGACTCAATACTGAGTAGAGGTATTGATTATAAGGGGCATATATATTTAACAGGTAGGTATTGAGAATAAGTGACATTATATTTAACGCAGCAGGTACTGAGGTAGTAAGTATACAATAAGATAAATAAGATAAATAGGATGCAGACAGATGCTAAACAAAATGCTAATGGGGTCTAGTTCAGCCTGCTGTTTAAAAGTCTGACTGCATGTGGGAAAAAGCTATTGCAGAACTCCACACCTTTAAGAAATGGTATTTTCCGAGGGTTTTTGGAAAGGTAATGGTTCTATACTGAACCCCTTTATTGTTTAAATGATCCTTGCCAGGTTTATTGGTTATTTATATATATATATGACTAAATACAGTCATGATAACCTCATGAAAACCTGAAGACCATTTTTCACTACAGGGTCAAAAGGTTACTAAGGTAGTGCGGTACCATTCCGTACCGGTTTCTGTTCTCATTTGCTGTGTTGCTAAATCAGGACAGCATCTCGTGATAACGATGCAACAGTTTTATTCTGTAGTCTACAACTACAACTACTACCTGATGTTGCTAGCTAACGACAGCTAACTTGAACTGAACTGAAGTCGTCATTTATCTGTTAGCATTCATCTGCATCACACTCGTCTCAACCACACCAAGGATCATCTACATCTTATAGATGTAGTGGCAAATCTTGCTGGAATCCACTTAAACAAGTCTGTTTGAGACTCAGTGACGTTTGACACGAGAGGTGTGACGACTTCGGCAAGCAGTTATCACTCTGACAGGACGATAGTCACTCACAAGACCGTGAAGACAGTCCAGCACAGCTGTTCCACATCAGCTTTTAATACAGAACCCCTGCATTTCCCCCCTGCTTTTAAGCGTTTGCCTTGTGAAGGTAAAGCTAGTTTCCACTAAATGAGCCGGGCTAACTCTCTGCTAGCTGGGCTGTGCTTACGTCACAGTAGCAATGTTGGCCGAGGCCTTTAGCCGACTCAAGTATGGAGCCAATTAGCAGATCGTTATGCCATTCACCCCTCGCACCGAACGGTTCTGTGGCTCCAGGTTTAGCCATGCTGGAAATAGCAGGCTCGGCCTGGTTTGTAAACGTTTTGAACATCCTTAAACATGAGGACATTTGATCTTCATTTGGTCAAGAAATGTCTTTAAACATCGTTTATAAAATGGAGTTCATAGAAATGCTATTTGATTGTGAGGCAAAAGTTAGGACACCCTATGCCCTATCCCCTTTTTGCTGAAATAACCTTAGATAGACGTCTTCTACTAGCGTCTACTAGTCTCTACTAGTCTACTGGGAGAAAGATTTTCCCACTTCTCCAAGCAGAATTCTTTCAGCTGTGTGATGTCTGAGGGGTTTCTTGCAAACACCATCCTTTGGAAATCCCAGTAGGATTAAGATCCAGGCTTTGGCTTTTCCAAATTTACCCTATCACATGTTATGCTCCAGACACTGGAAGGGGGAGGCGACCTGCCAGCCGATGCAACGTCACAAGGCAATCAATGCGCTCAGAGGAAAGCGACGGCCACCGATGCTCTGATGCATCGGCTAGCAGACACCCTTGCAAGCCAGCATCACACTGAAGAGAACAAGGCCTGTTGTGCTCTCTCAGGCTTCGGCTGCTGATGGCAGGTAGCATGATCCATGGGTCAATCCTCGGGGCATAGTGGCAGCGCCTTAGTCCATTGGACCATTCCGAGAATTCCTAGAATTTTTTCACATAACTGTGAAACCTTTTTTGCTGTAATTGGAGGTTAAGCCAGTGGTTTATGGGTAGAACTGCATTTCAATGATTCTGTAGTTTATAGGTTCAAGGCCAAGAGCTGTGAGTCATGGGTGTCTGTCTATTGTAGGGCCGGCCTGGGAATTGCAATGAGACACATTTCCATATTATGTCCCTTGGATTGTCTCACAGCCTGTGTAGAGCTCAGTGTCAACAGCGCTAACTGTTTAGCACAGGATGCTTCTGAGTGGGGGAAAAGTATTACTATAACTATCGAGACAAGCGTTAGGACGGATAATCGTGTCCTGTCCAAGGACACGTCTCCCTCGGTGTTCCCTCATACATACACACATGCACACACCCTGGTGACATCAGACGTGATGGTGAATGCCAGGAGCTAAGCTTTGGGGAGAGCTGGCGATTTAATGACCAAAAGAAGCTGCGTCTGCACCCCGGCCAAAAGCTTTCCCAGCACTACACGCCCCTGAACAACACAGCCATTGTTCTGGCCAGAAGGAAATGCTGCATTGTTATTTATATATTTTTAGATCCCTCGTGAATTGGATAACTGAGCATGATGCATTAATGTGCAATTAGGCTTAATTAGGCTTATTATTCAGTTCTTTGGTGGAAGATTCATGGTAATTATTCAGAAGATGCTAAGAATTATTCCGAAACTACTGAATATGAATATGTGAGTTGTGTAACATCTTGCACAATCCTTCGACGTCAGAAACTTATAACGTAACATAGTTAGGAACTGAATTAGCACTCAGTCCTGAGTAAGAACACTTACTAATCCACCCTTTGGCAGGTTTCTTAGCCTCCACATGCTTTTGGGCCCTGCTAAGAGTCTCTCTGCTCTTGTTTTAGGGAGTTTCAGCCACACTTCCTTGCAGAACGCCTCTAATTCTGCGATATTCCTGCGCCGCTGCACCTCGCTGTCAAATCAGGGGACTGAGAGGGCTATTCCAGAAGCTCTGCTTAGGTTTCAGTGTCCTGCAGTAGATCATGGTGGATGTTGAGGTATGTTGTGTATTTCCAGACTGCTACTGGATGATCTAAATGATGTTTTGTGGATGAGGACACAGGCAGCTTCTGACTCCACTGCTGCACAGTAGAATAGTGCGCTTCCACTCCATCAGATTCCCCATCCTCGGTACAGTGATTTTTCTCTAAAATGTGCTGCACTCCTCCAGTTCAACCAGTATAATTACACGGTTTATAATGAAACACTGATGATATCCTCTATATGTTTAGAAAAGCATACTGCGTATCACAATAACAGCATTTATCACAATCCAGAGTCCCAGCTTTCCAGCTTTCCAGAGTCTTCTTGGAATTCTGGACTTGGCCTTAACTTCCACGGTTCCCCTTAACTACCCATTCTTAATGACTTTTCAGGCTTTGGTGTCTTTTATGCTAACTATACACTAGAAGACTCTGAAAAGCCTGAATATACTGTAAAGGCTGATTTTGCAAAGACTGAAATTCTTGCAGGGTCAGTATTTGCAAGACTGCAACTAGATTCCTTTTGAGAGTATTACCTTTTTTCTTATTATTTTCATTTTATTGTATTATTTAAATGTTATTCTGTTTTATTTGTTTAAGATTATTTTAACATTTATTTTTTAAATATTTAATAATATTTAATTGTTTACATTTTATTTTATTCTAGTATTTTTTAAATTTATTTTTAAGTTTATTATTTTTTATGATGTTATTATTTAAATATTATTTTATTATATTAGTTTATATTAATATAACTTATATTATAAGTTATTTTTTTATTCTGGTATTTTTACACTTATTTTCTTTTTAAGTTTATTTTATTATTTATAATTTTATTGTATTATTTAAATGTTATTCTATTTTATTTGTTTCATTTATTTTAACTTTTTAAATATACTAAACATTTCTATATTTAATTATATTTAATTATTTACTTTTTATTTCATTTTTTAATTTATTTTTAAGTGTTTTATTTTTATTCTGTTATTATTTTAATATTATTTTATTTTATTTGATTACTTTTAATTTATTTAATATTTTTAAGTTTATTTTATTATTGTAACATTTCTTTTATAAGGCATCCTTGCAGTCTCCTCCATGTCTCACCTACCCACCAGAGATGTTCCAGTAGCTGCTTTGGTGCTGGAGAGAGCTCACCCTTTGGACATTGGAAATTTGTCTGCAACAGTGAAATGGCTTGAAATGTGGGGTGGTGTGAGGCAGGCATTAGGAGCTCATGGTTGTTGACTGCTGATCATTTCTAGTGACAGTACTCAACCTGCCTAGCCCTTCCTACTGAGTCAATTAAGGCCTAATAAGGCCGTACTACTGGCAAGCCCTTGCACACGCCTTAATTACTATTAATCTCGTTAAGTTTGAGCGGACTGACGCGTCCGTGTATTATATCATGTCTGTAACACCTTGCTTGCACTCATATTTCTTGTCTTGTCTTCCTTCAAGCTGTTAGTAGTGTGTATTGTATTGATTAGCGCTTCTCTGAATCTGGCAGCCTGCGGTCCAGTTCAGAAAGAAGCTGAATCACAGCAGGATTTTCTGGATCCAGATGTGCAGAAGGGGGGAAAAAAGCTCAGGATTTATACAAGAGATGTGTGCCTTTGCCAGAGTGTTTAAAGATCAGGCCTTAGTCGCTTTTTACTGCATGCTACTGTCATCCACTCCCTCGTAAAAGGAGGCTACATTTGTCTGCTGCTTATTGATCTGCTACACCGGGCTGTCCGCTGTGCTCAGCACCACCAGAGAGACACAAGAAATCTAGAGAAGACCTCTTCATGAGCTGAGACAGGCCCTGCTCATCGAGCCTGCTTCTGATGTCTGCCATCCGCCAGGACGAGCGAGCAGGGAGTCGGGAGCATTTCAGGGGAACAACCGCTCCACTGACTCCTTCAGTTTCGGGTTATTGATGAGAAGGAGGCCGTGCAGTTTGATGGGGGCTGAAATAATAAGAAACACGCTTGTGCTCGGTTGTGTTTAAACAGTCTCGGCCTTTAATGGCCTCTTTGTGTGAGAGAGGGTGAGAGAGAGGAAGAGAGAGAGTGAGGGGTAGATCCTGATAAGGACTGTGGGAGAGAGGCGGCAGCGCTAAAAGCATTAGCATGTGCTTGTGTGTGCATATGGGACGGAAGGGACGAGGCTGAGATGACGAGAGAAACTCGCAGGAGTGTGTGTGTGTGCGTGTGTGTGTGTGTGTGTCAGTGTAGTGTGAATGAACGGGAATGGAGGAGGAGGAGGAGTAGAATCGGGGTCTTGGTGGGAAATGATCCTTTATCAGCGAACTGAGTGAAGCATGACTGTGTGTCTCCGAGGCCTGGAGGTTCAAAGAGCTTTCTCATGACTGTAACCGTGGAGTAGAATAAACCCCAATAAACATAAAGTCAGTGGTCAGTGAGTGTCTACCTGTAATTAACTCTATATAACATTTGAATAAACCCTGATAAACATAAAGTCAGTGGTCAGGGAGAGTGTCTACCTGTAATTAACTCTATATAACATTAGAATAAACCTGAATAAACACAAAGTCAGTGGTCAGTGAGAGTGTCTACCTGTAATTAACTCTATATAACATTAGAATAAACCCAAATAAACATAAAGTCAGTGGTCAGGGAGAGTGTCTACCTGTAATTAACTCTATATAACATTTGAATAAACCCTGATAAACATAACGTCAGTGGTCAGTGAGAGCGTCTACCTGTAATTAACTCTATATAACATTAGAATAAACCCAAATAAACATAAAGTCAGTGGTCAGTGAGAGCGTCTACCTGTAATTAACTCTATATAACATTAGAATAAACCCAAATAAACATAAAGTCAGTGGTCAGGGAGAGTGTCTACCTGTAATTAACTCTATATAACATTAGAATAAACCTGAATAAACACAAAGTCAGTGGTCAGTGAGAGTGTCTATCTGTAATTAACTCTATATAACATTAGAATAAACCCAAATAAACATAAAGTCAGTGGTCAGGGAGAGTGTCTACCTGTAATTAACTCTATGTAACATTAGAATTAACCCAAATAAACATAAAGTCAGTGGTCAGTGAGAGCGTCTACCTGTAATTAACTCTATATAACATTAGAACATGTTATGTATAACATTAGAGTTTGCTTTCAGAGAGATCTCAAACATATGTTGACATATAAGTGTGTGTGAGAGTGAGAGAGAGATATGCCTGGCATGCCTCTTTCCCCTGCCAGCTCCTGCTCTCTCTGCTCTGCTCAGGGCCTTCTCTCTCTCTCTTTCTCTCTCTCTCTCTCTCTCTCTCTCTCTCTCTCTCTCTTTCTCTCTCTCTCTCTCTCCCCTGCTTTGCCCACATGCTGACTGGCTCTCGCCCCAAGGACGCTGCTGCTGCTGCTGCTCCAGGCCCCTTGCCACATGGAGCCCATTAATGCCCTCCTCCTTCTTCTCCACCCCCCCAGCCTCCTGCTTTAATGCTTAACACAGCTCGGGCCGCTGAGAAAGCGCTGCGTGCTGCAATTATGCCCCAGAAGGAAGAGCTCGCCAGAAACGTGCTGAGCAACCCAACGTTTCCCATCCCTGCTCCTGCCATGATGATGCAAATCTACCACAGCGTCCGAGATATGCTCCTTCTGCCTCCTCGAGGGAGGAGAGTTTATGTGACCTCCCGGGTCTGTTAAAGGCCCGAGTCGAGGTAGACTACGTTCCCCTTGTTTTAATGAGAATTTACTGCACTACATAAAACCTGCGGACTTTGTAAGTGTACAGGAGCTACGCCAGTTGAAATCATCCTGAATGTGATGTCAACACCAGGGCTGCAGCGATCCGACTATTTCTGCTCTGATACTGATGCAGAAACTTTGCGTATCGGCCGATACTGATCCCATACCATTATTGATTAATACAACAATACAACAAAACATGTTGGCTGGTTATTTCACAGTAACATTAATAACTGTGCTGGACCTTTGCAGTTTTCGACTGGGCTCTGGACTTTTATTGTGAAATTGTAAGACTGTGAGACCAAAAAGGAGCGATCTGCTCCTCCCTTCTCAGTTCTCCTTGTATAAATCAACACTTTATAAATAAATACTTTATAAAATAAACACTCAATGAACATACACTATACATAAATATTCCATAAAATGAACAGTAGATAAACACTATAAAATAAACACTATAAATAAACACTAAAATAGACACTATATATAAATACTATAAAATAGACACACTATGAATAAACATTACATAAATACTCTATAAAGTAAACACTAGATAAACACTATAAAATAGACACTATAAATAAATACTATAAAATAGACACTCTATGAATAAACACTATACATAAAATAACCACTAAAAATAATCACTATAAATTAAACTCTATAAAATAAACAATATAAAATAAACACTATGAAATAAACACTAACATTAAACACTATAAACATAAACAATATAAATAAACACTGCAAAATAAAATTAATTCAAAACAAAGAGAGAACAAATTGAGAACTTATGTACATCTATAATTTATATGAATTTAGTAAAGTGGCAGAGTGGTAATAACTGTGATGATAAATATGGAAAATTATTGCACTCAAGTTATTGCACACATATTAAATTGAATTCCAGTAGTTTTATAATTATTGCATATATGAACAGCGTCATTTAAATACTGCACAGATGAACCGTAGTGTCACACACTGAGGGAGGAGTTATAGAGTTCTGGCCGCAGGTAGAAATGACCTCCTGTGGCGCTTTGTGGTGCATTTCGGTGGAATGAGTCCTGCACTGAATGCGCTCCTGTGTCCCGCGGTTGATTCGTTTAGGGGCTGTTGTGTTTATACTTCAAACGAATCGCACCTGAGTTCGCTCGTAGCTCGTAGCTTCCACACTTACTAAAGGTAAAAGATTTTAGTCTGAACTTCCACAGTTCCAAGGGCCTGTGACTGACAGGGGCCCTAAAATGTATTCATTGGGTATTGGGTAAAATTGGCAAAGTTGCAGGGCCCAGTGTGATAGATTTTCATGGTTCCCAAACTCCCTGGACCTAGGTATCAAACCCACAACCCTGCGATCAATAACACAGTGTTCGAACCACTGAGCCATTGACCCATTGATGGCCATGAGTCAATAATGACCCTGACTGTTGAAATCTAAGCTACAAAAGTAGCTCGGTAGCGGTCAGTGTAGAGCAGTGCGTAAAAACACTGCCTCCCCAGTGGTAAACTAGGGTTTGAGGCTCTGACTATGGAAACCCACCACAGCACACCAATAAAAGTCCTCGGGCAAGACTCCTTAATCTACAGTCTCCTGTCTGTATAACACGATTTTCGTGTAGGAGCTCTGGAACGTGTGGAATAGGATGGAAAACAGCGTTCCATTGAATATATAATCAACAGTATATAATATAATAAACAGAAACATTAAAAATCGACTTTAGAGAGAAAATGTACTTAAAAATGTACTTCTTTTATTTTTTGTGAAGACCTCATAGTGACCTCGACTGTTGTGCACATGTCTTTATATGCTGGGGCGTGCTTTACGAAAGGCTGGCACTGGTGAGGTTGGTATCTTAGGCCTCATACAGAAGAATCTGGCATGGTTGCATAACCTTCTGTCTGCAGTAAAGCTACACAGAGCTTCCTTAATTCATCAGGGTTTACTCGATGGCCTTGAGCTGCGAGAAGCCACAATCTAATGTACTTCTGGAGCCACTTTTATCCACTACATTTTCATGCATCCAGAGGGCAGTTATTCATCCAAATCACAGCACTGAAGGGCCCAGCGGTAGAGGACTGTAAGAGCTCTGCTATAGGCCGAAAGCAGAATGGGGAGGGACCTGCCTGAAGCCCTAAAGCTTCCTTTAAAAAAACATAGAGCTTCTTTTGTTCTGTTTTCACTTTTTGAGATAATGTGATTTTGGCGGTTGTTCTTCACGTTGTATCAAAATTTCCTGACGAATGAACCAATAGAAACACTCCAAAATGACCTGGAAAAAAATTTCATTTTGCATCAACTTCCATTGACAGTAAAGAAGCTGTTTTGGACATACAAGTTTTTTGTGTAACTGTGAAGATGATAATACACCAATCAGCCATAACATTAGGACCACTGATATGTGAATTAAAAACCTGTGATTATCTTCATCTACACCTAAAGTGATGAGACAGCAAAAACAGATATCTGAGACACTTTGACAAGAACCAAACTGTGATGTTCTAGACAATGACTGGGTCAGAACCTGTCCTTTAGGGGTGTTCCTGGTATACAGGGGTCAGTACCTACCTACCAAAATTTCTCAGAAGAAAAGCAGACATGGAGGTCCCACCTCACAACTTACAGGACTTGAAGGATCTGCTGCGAAGGTCCTAAAGGTGCCGGTTACCACAAGACACCTCTCGAGGTCCTGTGAAGTCCATGAGGGCGACCTACTCAATATAAGGCAGGTGGTACTAATGTTATGGCTAATTGGCGTATTTTAATATTGCCTATTCTATCTGCATGACCGTCCAATCATCTGCCCCCTTTATGACCCTCCTGCTCTCTGTCTCTCAATGCACCCCAGCAGATGCTCATCGGGTTCGAAACCCAGGCTCGGCCCAGCAAGCTGAGCCCTTGAGCGAGGCCGTTTACCTTCTCTGCTCCCTGAATGCCGCAGCAATGGCTGCCCACTGCTCACTGTGTGTGTTTCACTGGTGTGTATGCATGTGTGTGTGTGTGTGTGTGTTCACTGCATGGATGCTTCTTCTGGCATCTACTCCATCAGCTTGTTCACGGCGGATTGGAGGCCGTGTCCGAGGAAAACGGCCAGCGCTCACTGATACAGGCACGCTGATCGGGCCATTTGTAACACTTTTTAGGTGTGTGTGTGTGTATGTGTGTGTGTGTGTGTGTGTTTTGCATGCTCCTGTGGTATTTAACCTGGTAATTGAGATTCATTTCCAGGCCAGTGGAAAAATCAATTTCAATATGCTGAAAAAACAGATAAAGGGGAAGGGTAATGAGGCCCATGCATTTCAGTGTGGAGTGGACCGCATGGACATGGCCATCAGCGTTAATGCCCATGTATTTATTTTGTGTGTATGTGTGTGTGAGGGTGTGTGAGGATGTGTGTAAGCACTAAGTTACTCAATAAACCCAAAAATCTCCAAAACTGCAACTTTACAGGAGAAGGACAGACCACCTTAACCCCTAAGAGCCCACGGTGACCCCACAGAAGATCTCTAAAGCCCCTGACTGACCTACACCCAACATCCTGCACTCGTCTCAGGACCGTTTGTGAATCATTCTAAAGGTCAGTTCCAACCCATTTAACCATTCAAACACAGAGAACCAGTTCTGACCCCCTTTCTAGAAGAAAACGGATGATGTCACATCTGGATTTTAACCTTAAAGCAATTACAGAGGTAGTCATGTGACCATTATTATCACTATTATGTATATAGAAATTAATTTCACTGTTTTCATTATTTTGCACAGTTTTTAAAACTGGGTCTGGGCTCTTATGGGTTAACTTTCAATGGAAGTCAATGTAAAAAGATTTAATTTAAGTCGTTTTGGAGCATTTCTATTGGTCCATTTATCATGAATGCTTTATCAGAACCCGTTTCCAGCTCCAGAACACATCACAAAGGGATTTAAAGGGATGTTTTCACAAGAAATATGAAGAATTTCTACAGTTCTGATGGTCTTTGTCTTTTCAGGTTTAGGGTCAGATTCTCTCGTCACTCTGGGCTCTGGGTCATGGGGGTTCTCATTACAGAGAGGGCTGAGCTGATCTGAAACGGGGGGATTGTCTGATATTCAGGTGCCTGAAGAAGCTGAATGTGGCCATTAGAAGGGGTGTCCCCAAACATTTGCACAAACAAGTTGCTGTATGTTGGCCACTGCCCACCGATGTTCTCCCCCAGGAAGCACCAGAAACATCTGGAATCGGAATACTCAGGATGACTGTGGTAGTATTAATAGGTGTGTGTGTACATGTGTGTGTGTGGGTCTGTGTGTGTGGTGGGGGGTATGTAGCGCTGAAGCATTCCTGTCAGGTGTGTGTATGATCCGTATCAACAGCTCTCCAAACTCATCAATCATAGTACATTTTTGCGAGCAGGACCACATGGCTAGGGTGTGTGTGTGTGTGTGTGTGTGTGTGTGTGTGTGTGTGTGTGTATGTGTGTGTGTGTGCCTTCAGGAGCTCTTGAGACAGTCTGTAAAATGTGTGACAGTAATGTGTGTGTGTGTGTGAACCTCTCAATCCTTATTTGCTTTTTTAAAGTGATAGTATGTTAAAAAATATAGCCAATAAAGCTAATGTGGCTAACAAGTAATGGAAGTGTATAGCCCACCGATTAGCGTGGTGCTAACTGCACGTGGTGTCTTCTCCAGTCTCTCTCTAATAGACTTGCTTTTGTGGTTTCTGACACTGTGGGACCTCACTGTTACCCAAAACCATATCAGAAGATTATGACCACCCCTGGTTTGGAGTGAACTCGACCCGTTACATCAGCTCCACTGACCATACAGGAGCACTGTGGAGTTCTGTAAGTCCAGACTGCCTCAATCTGCCTCTCTACATGCTCTGTTTATTAGCCTCCTTTCACCCTGTTCATTCTGCAGTGGTCAGGACCCCACAGGACTGACCACCACAAAGCTGGAGAAATATTATTTTCTCTGTGGTGGTCCTGACAAATGAAAATATATGTGTCTGTGTATTTATATATATATATATATATATATATATATATATATATATATATTAATGAATGGATATATTAATATTTGCTTATTAATATATAGATAATATTATTTATAGATAATATTATTTCATATATATATATATATATATATATATATATATATATATATATATATATATATATGAAGGAGTAATATTTGCTTATTAATAGTTATGTATTTTGTCATAAACACCGGCCTCTCATATAAAATATTATTTTCTCTGTGGTGGTCCTGACCAATGAATATATGTGTGTGTATATATATACACACACACAAATATAAATATATATATATATATATATATATATATTTGTTTATTAATAGTTTTATTTATATTTATTACTATTGTATATATATTTTTTATTATTTAAAAAAAATAATGCATGGAGTAATAGTTATTTCCCCAGCCTCTTATCTAAAATATTATTTTATTTTATTTACATGTATGTATATAATATATATATATAGTAATATGTGTTTATTAGTAAATAGTTAATAGTTATAGGTCATAAACACCAGCCTCTTACCAAATAGTGAGCCCATATTCTACAGCCATGTTTACGGGTAAAGCTCAGATGTTGCTGCTTCCTTTTCTCTCCTGGTCTTCTCCATCAGTCAGTTTGAAGCCTCTCAGCTCCAGCAGCTCTTTCTCAGCAGAGCTTCTACTACTTAACCCCAGTCTGGATCCCAGGTCTTTCAGCCAGGCCAGTTTAGATGGTCTGTGTCCATTTATTAATGACATATTAATATGTAAAGCTGCCAAAGAGGGCCTTAATATAACATGTAAAACCCAGCAGCATTTATTATTATTATTTATTGAGACATTACAGACTTCAGTGCTGCTGTAGTCTCCTCTGAGCTCACTGTCGGCTGATCAGATGATCATTATTAACAGAACCGCGTAGAACCCGCAGTAAGATTAACGGTATGGAGGAATGAGCGTCACTGTCTGAAAACTAGCAGCTCAGCATTGTGTTGAAAGATGATTGATGATTGTTGAAGATTATTGATGATTAATAACATTATTGGAGGAGTTTAAGACATGACCTATTATAACACATTAATAAAATACCCCTCCTGCAGGTAGTCTTATCAGGAAGTGGTTTCAACAGGCTTCAGGTGTCAGGTGTAGTGTACAGGTTATGTGATAGTAATACATAGATCAGCCATAACATTAAAACCATTGGCAGGCAAAGTGAATAACACTGATGATTGAGGGACAGTGGTGGCTCAGCGGTTAAAGCTACGGGCTATTGGTGACAGGGTTGTGGGGCCGATATCCAGGGTCGGCCCGAGCAAGGCCCCCGGGCGCTGGAGTTGGCTGCCCACTGCTCTGGGTGTGTGTGTGTGTGTGTGTGTGTGCTTGCTGCCCTTAGTTTACCAGTGTGTGTGTGTGTGCTGTACATAGTACCTACCAAAAGTGCTCCAAGGAAGCACAACCGGTGAACCAGCACCCATGGAAATGTATGGATACTTATGGGGGCTCCACCTCACAACTTACAGTACTTAAACGAGTAGGACCGGCATTATCAGTCGTGGTTTTAATGTTATGGCTGATCTGTTTTGCTTACGTGCAGTTCATAGAAAGCGCAGATCGGACACAGTGTTCCAGAGTCTTTTAATGATATTTACATTGTGGTGATCATCTATGTACACATGCGGTCGTACAGCCCATAATAAATACAGTACAATCCATTTTTACAACCAAGTTCTGATACATATGTACAGTACAAGAGAACAGGCTGGTATATATCTGCCAGGATCCTGCCGTAGGACAGTGTAAGGGTCTTTAAGACAGTCCGCTGTGTTCTTCAGCTCCTGTAATCCATTAGTGATGGCAGCCCCCCGGCCTTGCTACCACTGCAGCCTCGGCGTATGAGAGACCTCTTTAAGGGGTTAATGCTAAAGCTTACATTTTGCTGTTATTGCTGGTTACATTCAGGCTTAGAAACACACACACACACACACACACACACACAAATAATGTCTTGGCTGTAATCCAGAGACATATCCAATTATTCAGTATAGCTGAGCCAGGAACATGAGAAAGCTGATACAGAGTATTATCGTCTGTAAGGCCTTTTCTTTTGTAAGGTTCGCTGCTTAAATTGGTGTGACACACACACACACACACACACACACTCACACACACACACATCGAGTTACCAGTTTATTACTGCACTTACGCTGTACTCCAATTCAGCCGCTGTTTGTATCAGAAACACCTACCATGTATATATATAGGCAATGTCTATAGAATATATATAGGCCTAGGTATATATATATATATATGCAACCCCCCCTCCACAAGCCATTCATCAATGGAAATGGACCACCCCGGGTGTGTTGCCATGCTGTGTTGAGAATAGCTTCCCAAGCAAAAGGATATCCAGACAAAAGTGGCACTGTGGGCAGAAACTGACCATTCGTGAAGGTCTTCAGATCTAGACGTGGAATCCAGTTTCCGTTCCTGGACTTTCTGATCCCTGGTAGGTCTAACACATGGCCAGTGATTTGACCACCTGGGTGCATGAGGATGGCTGTTGAACACCAACGCTGGGCATCAACAGATTAGGCTACTAGATTAGTGTCAAGGCTCCTCATTTGAAGTGGCCCACCAAGGCCACATAGCTGCATTAATAATAGTAAGTTAGCATAGTGGCTAACTCTAGTGTGATGCTGGCCAGCACTGGCGTCTCCCAGTGGTTCGTTGTCGGTGATGATGCATTTTTTGGTGTTACAGTGCAATAAATAACATATTTAATAGCTCAGCTATTTATTTTATAATAAAGCACTGCTAATAAAGTCATACTCCGGGGATATAAACGTCCCCCGAATTGACGAATCATCCTTATAACTGCACGCCTATAGGGTAGGTGTTTCAGATAAAATGGCCATTGATGGTGAGTACAGGGTTGGTGTACTGGACCCTTAGTGTACACGCACACTTGACAAAGCTCCAGGTGGTGGGCTTGGTTGAGATATGGTGACA
This sequence comes from Salminus brasiliensis, assembly GCF_030463535.1. Taxonomy (NCBI): domain Eukaryota; kingdom Metazoa; phylum Chordata; class Actinopteri; order Characiformes; family Bryconidae; genus Salminus; species Salminus brasiliensis. The sequence continues at coordinate 34,109,714 of NC_132894.1, forward strand.
GCCCCCCTCGCATTAAAAACGTAGGCTCTGTGAATGTAGTACTGATGTCAGGTTGGGCCAATATAATGGGGTGTGTGTGTGTGTGTGTGTGTGTGTGTATATATACTGTCCAGAGAGTGTATGTATGTGGCAAGTGTGTGTGTTTCTGTTTGCATTCTGAGGCCTCCGACCTCATGGCAATGAGTATACTGCCTTCATTCCATGCCTTAGCTGTGTGTGTGTGTATGTGTATGAGAGAGAGTGAGTGAGTGAGTGACTGAGTGAGTACCACCTGAAACTAAGGTCTACTCATATATACATTCCCCTCGATTTGAGCCCTTTACTTATACATATGTGTGTGTATGTGTGTGTGTGTGTGTGTGTGTGTGTGTGTATGTGTATGTGTATTCCCTCAAGTCATCCTCAGCCACACAGTGCTGCAATTCTGCTCTGGAGGGTTCGTGCACACACACACACACACACACACGCACACACGCACACCCCCCCCACACCCACACACAGCTACCTTCTTTTCCTCATGCTGGTCTCTAAGCGGCCCAGGTCCTCGTAGCTCTGGTAGAACAGCTCCAGCTCGCGGCCTCCCCAGCCCCTCCAGACAGCCAGGCACCAGGCCATGTTTTCGTTACGAAAGCCGCACACAACAGTGTCCTTTGCAACCAGCGCAGCTTCCACCAGGGCGCTGAGTAAAGGGGAGAGTAAAAGGGGGGGGGGGCGAGAGAGAGAGAGTGAGTGAGCGAGCGAGAGAGTGACGAGGAGATGTGCGTAAATGAGCGTTTTTCTTGAAAAGGCTTGAAATAACCCGTGTGGACTCTTCCTAGAAACACAAGCAGCTCTCTTCTGGGAACTTGTTGAAAAGCATCGATGCCCAAAGCCTTCCCTCCTGCAGAGCGAGCTCCAAACTTTAATTGAACGCACCTGATCCGGCTAATCAAAGCCCTGAGAAGCCTCAGTATCGGGTCCAGGTGGGTGCGATTAGGACCTGACTCTGCAGGAGAGCAGTTTTCCAGCTTGGTCCCCCCCTGCCCCCCCCGCTTACAAAGGACAGAGGAGGGCAGCCTGCTGAAAAGTGCTGCTCGTTTGATTAATGGCTGTTTATGTTCGGCTCTGACAGGGAGGCAGGCTGAGAGGAGGCTTCTTGGGATGGACCAAATGGTCACTTGACCTCTGGAATCAGCTACAAGGCCCTGGACTGACTACATGGTCAGCCACCAGTACAAAGCTTTTCCTGAGGTAAGCAGTTTGTTGGAATTAGGGCGATGTGGCTTGATGTTTTCGCAATTAAACTTGACCTTATTGATTAATGGGCAGTGACTGGTCAGCAAATTCGATTGCTAATGATTATGCATCCTACAGCACTCTTATAGCCGGCACTTTTGCTTCCGGTTTACTGTAGAGCTACTGTAGCCTTTCTGTCAGCTCCAACCAGCCTGGCCATTCTCTGTTCGCTGACCTCTGCTGGATGGGTTTCCGTAATTCCAGCATTCTGAGGAACTCTAGAGATCTTTGTGCTGAAACCCCCAGAAGATCAGCAGTTCTAGAAATCTCACTGAGATCACCCCCCCACCTTTCTGCATGATTTTATGCACTGCACTGCTGCCACACCATTGGCTGATTAGATAACTGCCTGAATAAATAGGTGTACAGGTCTTCCTAATTGCCAAACCCTCACCGTCCAGCGCTCTCCGAACTCTGAAAGCTTTATTTAGAAGTTCTCACATAAAGCAGGCTTGGAAAATCAAGTCACATTTCTATGAGATCGCTGTTCCCGTGGTAACCTTGTTCCGGGAGGGACAAATCGACCGTAATACGATGCGTACCCTCGCTGTGATATCTGATTCCGCCCTGTTTTTTGTGGCACATGTCGCTTCATCTCTTCACTTCATCATCTTGTGTATGAAACCTCGGATCTCTGAAGGCCCCGTTTGGAGACGTGCTGATGTGCTCCATGGCGCCTGCTGAGTCTCATCCATCAAAGCTTCTGTCAGCAGCAGCGTTCGGAGTTGATGTGGGCTGTGCGGTGGGCCGCGACGTGGAAGAAAACTTAACAACAGAAGGTACGGTGCGCTATATGTCCAAATATTTATGGACACTGCTTCTAAGTTGCACCCACTGCTGATACACGTCTCACACAGGCGACTATGGTGACTTAATGTGACTCTCTGGAGCAGACTGACCTATACTATAATGAACCTGTTGGTACCGCCACTAGGCGTGGGCTAGCAGAGGGGTATGAAGCCCCCCTGGCATTGAGCTGTGGAGCAGTGGAGGAACTGTGTTCTCTGGAATGATGGTGGATAGTGGAGCTCCATCCAGGACTGGGGGATGAGATGAGGTGGGGTGGTGATTATACAGCATTCTGACCTCACTAATGCTCTTGATGTTAAATGCAATCAAATTCTCACAGCTATGCTCCTCCAAAATCTTGTAGAGAGCCTTCTTCTTCTCTGGACGGTAGAGACAGGTAGAGACTCCAGCAGCTCTTTTTAAGACCCTTGATTTCAGAAGAAGCAGTGAATCAGCAGGTGTTCCAATACTTCTTGCACCGATTGGCCCTCAATTTTAAAAGCCCTTGTTTTACCCCAGACCCCATGACCATTTAATCCCCTCCGAACATCCAAAGATGCAGAGAGCAAGAACCCATCATGCACTCGCTCTTATTACTGTTCCTAGGTGATGCATTTAAAGTGTTTCTCTGGCAGCCCAGAGATACAGCCCACTGAGATGACCGCAGAGCATCCTCTCAACATTTAATCATGGGAGAAATAGCCATCTGTAGCCTCCATAAATCATTTCACAGCACCTAGGCTGGGTCTCTTCGCTGGCTCACCATGAAGCTCCTGCCACTGAGCCTTGGGTTCGCTGATGGGGTAAGGCTTATGAGCTTGGACGACAGGGAACCCAAACAATCCTGTTCTGTCTGGCTCCTGTGGAGGGATCTGCAGTGGTAGCCCAGGGTCCTGCTGGTCAGAGCGTGCATGGGTATGACTGTGTTGTGGCATTGAAACGCGCCCATCGCTGCTGTCAGACTGGCCTGAAATATCAGAACTAAAACACTGCCAACATTCATGATCAAGAAATGAGTCCAGAGCTTTAGCATCTGTCTCTGGACAAGCTTGCAGAGTTGACCTTTTACCAAACACAGACGGCCTCTGTACTCATCAATAAAACATAGTGTTTGGGCTGCTCTTCAGCTCAGGATAGGGTCGACTGGAGGTTCTCGAATCAGCAAGTTTCATATATTAGGTTATGCAGCCGTCATGCTCATTCATACCAAGGGAGTAAATCCCACCGTAAAGGTCAAAAACCAACCCATCTGTGAACTGTAAATTAATTGTGTCCCGATTGGCTTTTTTTTTTACTTGCAAAGATGTTCTGCCACAGCTGCCGCAATCCTGACCATGATAGGCTACTTCTGGCATCCGTAAGACTTACAAACGCCCATCTCGACTTGCCTTTGAAAGCTGCAGTCCTTAATTTTACATGCCCCCCCTTTAAACTAGATTTTTAATGTAGGGGACTGACTCGTGGGGTTGACAAAAGTATTGGGACACCTGCTCAATCATTGTTTGTTTTCCGAAATCGAGGACAATATCCTACTTTTGTTGGAGTAACTGTCTCTACAGATCAGGAAAGAAGGCTTTTTACTAGACCATTTTAAAAGAGCATTGCTGTGAGGATTTGATTGCATTCAGCAACAAGGGAGTTGTTCGTGAAGTCAGGATGTTGGATGATGATCACCCCCCACCTCATTTGCAAGTACTGGGTGGAGCTCCACCACCATCCATCATTCCAGAGAACAGAGAGAGTCTCTTCCACTGCTCCACAGCTCAATGCTGGGGGGCTTTCTTTATACCCCTCTAGCCCACGCCTGGTCTCTACAGGGACTAGACAAGCTATGTGTGTGTGTCTGTGTCGGCAATGGGTGCAACTTAAAGTAGCTGAATGCATTCATTAGAAGGGGTGTCCACAAACTTTTAGACAATGAGAAAATAAGTAGTGTGGGGGTATGTAAAGATTATAGACCCAGCGTACTAGCCATGGCTCAGCAAAGGTTAGGTAGGTAGCGCACCTTCAAGGCAAACCTAAGACCTAGCAACAAACTGTGGTGTTTTTGAAAGAAGCCGTCCGAGCAGTGTTCAGAGCGTTGCTCCAGCAGAACGGGCCTTGAAAGCCTTGGCGAAAAAGACTGCACCCCACACTCTACTTGCTGCTGTGAGTCAGACTCCATGTGACATTCTTCGAATTTGACAATCTGAGATTAGCTTAGCTGGAAACCTCAGTCAAAAGCCAAGAGCTGGGGGAGAGAGCTGCCTGCATCCTGCACCAGAGCGGACTCCATTAGAGGGGGGTGAGAGGAGTCCCGACGAGTCCCAGCTGTCCTGAGCTCAACAATGCTTCCTGTTTCGGGGTAGCTGAGGGGTAGAATAAAGGGGAACCAGGCTGAAGGGTTGGGTTGTTAATAAACAGGCTCTCGAGATTAGTTTTCAACCAGTATTTGACGATGTTATGCAATTACGTAATTAATTACGCTGGGGTGCACAATATGGATTGGAATCGGACAAGCAACAGAGGGTATGCATTGAGGCCACGTTCCCCTTCAGTTGGACTAGGTAGTTGCCTCTTCAGAGGTAAAGGCAGCTGGACTCGACAGCGATACATCCACATTACCCAGCAACCAACGGCCCACGGACAGCGATGTGAAGCCAGGAACGTCTAACAGCTAACTGATGCTCACATCCCACCTGTTTAGAGGATAAACCCTCATATCTGAGAGCTCAGAGTCGGGGGGGTTAATGCTCTTAGGACTGTTTTGCACTGTTTTCAGGCTCATTCACTAGACTGGCTCATCCAGGTTTGCTTGCAATCCCTCTTACTTGAACTAAGCATGATGCGGAATTCATAGCCACAGTGGACTTGGTGGGTTTTTCCCACTTGTTTTCACCTGACTCAATTGACACAACACACAACACACGCACATTAGTTCACAACACACAACACACACACACTGTTGGCAACACACACACACACTAGTAAACTAAGGGCAGTGAACACACACACACACCCAGAGCGGTGGGCAGCCAACTTCAGCACCCGGGAAGCCAAGAGGGTGAAGGGCCTTGCTCAAAGGCCCAACAGTGGCAGCTTGCCGGGCCTGGGTATCGAACCCACAACCCTGTCCTTAATAGTCCAGAGGTCTAACTGCCAAGCCACCACAATACTCAATAATTACTCAACAGTTACTCAATAATTAGTCGTTAAAAAGTGAACGTTCTTACAATTTACTCTCAGAAATAAGCCTGAAGACCAGCAGGTATTGATAATATATATATATATATGCTAAAATGCTAATGAAAAAATCGTCCATCAGCCAAACCGGTAAATACACAGACACTGGAACTGGCCATAAATCCTAGACTGCATTTATTCATGTAATGAATTACATACTACTGTGATTAAAGTCTGCACTTCTGACGTCAAAACCGAGACCGAACTGTAAATCCTTCTTTTCCCGACTGTAATAAAACGCGAGTGTGTGAAGAATCGTTTCTAGCAAATTCAGATCATAGTAAAACACCCCCCCCCTCCCCGAACACAAATATGGTACCAATTGAAAAAGCTTGGCCTCCAGACTTTCTACAGACGAACCAGCCATAAATAATTCATACATAATTACATCAGTTTTAGTTGTTTATTTATTTATTTATTTATTTATTTTTAATCGGAGGATTCCCCGGGTTCTCACTGCTGGTCCCCCTCAGCCTGCGTTCAGCCCAGCAGCTGCCTCAGACAGCCCGGGCAACCCGGGCTGTCTGAGGCAGCTGCTGGGCTGAACGCAGGCTGAGGGGGGACGATATGATGGGCTTAGGAAAGAATTTGCATTTGTAAAAACGTGTAAGCTATTTAAAGACGCTAACGCTGCTAAGAGGCTGTTAAACGTCTTAAAGCACCACTGAAACTCAATGTGTGTGTGTGTGTGTGTTGAGATGTGGGTCTGTAAATGCTCTATATGAGAGGTTTCAGCAGTTTTATTCGGGGCGTGGCTCATTTAGTCCAATTTATTTCACCACATAAAGCTCCTGATCTCCTGTGGGATCTGGGGACGTGTGTGTGTGTGTGTGTGTGAGAGAGAGAGAGAGAGAGAGAGACAGACAGAGAGAGCACCAAAGGTTTATTTCTTTCCTTATTTCTGTTTTGATCTCTCTCCCTTCCTTCCCTGTTTCTCACTCTCTCTCTCTCTTTATTGTTCTTTCTCTCTTGCCCTCACTCTTTTGCTCTCTCTCTCTCTAGCTCTCTTCTTCCCTCACCTCCTCTTTCTCTACCTCCCTCTCTCCTCTTTCTCTCTCTCTTTCTCTCTCGCTCGTTCTTCTTTTCTTTCTCTTTCTCTCACAGTCCCTCTCTCTCCTTCATTCTCTTTACATCGTTCTTTTCTCTCCCCTTCATGTTCTCTCTCTCTCTCTCTCTCTAGCTCTCTTCTTCCCTCACCCTCCTTCTCTTTCTCTCTCTCTTTTTTTCCTCCTCTCGTTCTCTGTCTCTCTCTCAGTCCCTCTCTCTCCCTCCTTCTCTTTCTCTCTCTCTTTTTTTCCTCCTCTCGTTCTCTGTCTCTCTCAGTCCCTCTCTCTCCATCCTTCTCTTTTCTCCAATCGCTCTCGCCTCCCCCCTCCGCTTTCTCTCTCGCGCTCTCTACCTCACTCTCCCTCTCACTCTCTCTTTCCTCCCATCCTTTCTCTCTCTGTCCCTCCCTCACTATTTCTCTTTCTCTCTCACCCTCTGGATTTTCTCTCTCTCTCTCTCTCTCTCTCTTTTGCTCGCTCACCCCCCCTCCCTCTCTCTCTCTCTCTCTCTCAGCAGCTGCTGAGGTCTTTTATAGATATAATTACAAGAGTGCTGTGAGCCCTTAAGCACATGATGAATGATCTCTGTGTGCTTTATTGAAGCTGAATCGGCAAATTAATATCTACATTCTGTCTCTCGCGCACTCTCTCTCTCTCTCGCTCGCTCGCTCGCCTGCCCGCTTGCTCTCTTTCTCTGTTCTACTAGCTTGGGCACATTTAAAGAGCTGGCATATTACAGCCTGGTGAGGGAAGACCATCCCCCAGCCCAAACACACACACACACACACACACACACACACACACACACACACACACACATACAGTGAGGGCACGTTTGGCTCTTCGCTCTCTTTGGACAGTTTCCACTTTCTGAAATGACACTGAGCTCCGTATTCATGCCCAACTGGCCTCCTCCCTCACTTCTCTGGGGCTTCATAAGAAAAGGTGCACAAGACACTACAGTCCTCAAACTGGACACCTGACCAACAGCACGTTGAACTGCCAACAATGGACTACACACATCCAGTCCTGAACCTCCCACATCTCCAAATCATCAGCTTTTCAGAAGGACGTTCAATGGAAGTCAATGTAGAAAGAAGTCATTTTGGAGCATTTCTATTGGTCCATTGAGAATTTCATGATGAGTGGACCAATAGAAACGCCCCGAAATAACCTGGAGTAAAATCTCTTTACATCGACGTCCACTGAAAGCTCAGAAGTTTTTTTTTTCCCTCCTCCTGTAAAGCTGCAGTTTTGGAGATACAGGTTTTTACTGAGTGCCGCTCTGCATTTGTTGGACGATGCAAATATACCCTGATTCAATCAACTGTCCGAAAGCCCATCTAGCGTGTATTAGAATTGATCAGGAGCTCAATATAAGACCCAATAAACCAGTGGGTGCCAGCCCGGCCTCTGGACCTACTGCAGAGGTCACTGCTGGAGTGACGAGCAACAGCTGAAGCATCGTGTAGCTCCAACATCAGGTTAGGATACACAGAATCAGCAGAGAGCTAGAACACACACACACTGATCATGAGGTGAAGTAGAGGCTGTCGCTGCCTGGAAAAACCTTGTATCTCCATTTTTTCAGCTTTTCACTCCAAAAATGTGAATCTGACTGTTGTTCTTTCCATTGCATCAGAATTTCTTGACGAACGGACCAATAGAAACGCTCTAAAATGAGTCAGAGTTAAATCTCTTTAGGAGATACTTGTAGGAGATACAAGGTTTCTGCGTGACAGTGACAATTTGTGTGTAGGATGGGGGTTTAACGCTTACCCGTACTGTTGAACCCCTGGAACGGTCAGCACGGCGATCACCCGGCCCTTCATCTGCTCTGACTGTTCCTGCACCTCAATCACCATGATATCTCCTCCACGCCTGCAATAAACAAACCCAAGCTCTAAAACATGAATTATTCATTTTTAATCAGACAGTAATCACACATAGAGCCACAAATGATTCCTCAGAGACGACCTACTCAAAACTAATATAGCGAAAATATACCAGGCTATATTACCATGCTCATGTTTCATTTCCCTAGAGGACAACCTAAGAAGTGTTACAATATACCGACAAAAGTATTGGGACACACCTCCTGATCATTGAATTCAGTTGTTTCAAGCCCTTAGCCATGCAGTCAGCCCACAGTCTTACCAACATCAGTGAAAGAACGGGAGGTTCTGAAGAGCTCACTGAGCTCCAGCGTGGTTCTGTATGTAATAGGAGACACCGCTGCACCAGCAACTACAACAAGTCAGCTGGTGAAATTTAGACCTTCACTCCTAGATCTTCCTCCATCAGCTGTGAGTGGTGTTATTATTGAACAGTGGAAGAGTTTAGGAGGAACAGCTCACAGAGAGCAGCTCAGTGTCCACCGAGTGTCTGTCAGACCACGTAAAGTTACAGAGAGGGGGAGTCAGGGCCGAGTGCTGAGCTCCTCAGAGCAGAGTCCAGAAAAGCCTCCAACTGACTCAATAACTGCAGCAGAGCTCCAGACCTGCTGCTGCTGGTAGAGCTTAGAGCAAAGGGGGACCAGCTCCTTATTAAAAATAATGCCTATGGGTTTAGAATGGTCATAAAAGCTGCTGTAGGTGTCCCAATACTTTTGTCCATGTAGCGTCTGTTTAATCCCGTTTTTGTGAAGGGAAATATCCTCTTACTTCTCAGGTAACCTAAAAGCATTTCCTTAAACATTTCCAGTGAAAGGTTCTCAGGACTAGACCGGTTCTGAAAGCAGACCCAAAACAACATGTCCCGTTAATGAATGAGGTGCATTGTCCAGGGGTTCACAAACATTGCTAACAATACAGAGGACATTTCCTCATCATCCACTCATCCTCCAGGTGAGTCTGACAGTACTGGCCATGACCCATTTTCTGAGCATTTTTCTTTATTATTAAAATCCCTGTTCTTTTTTTAGACAGCTGAGTTGGGCTGGAGAAACACCTGGTTAACCTGATTACGTAAAAACCCCTCAGGATTAGAGAAGGCACATATTTCTATATAAATGATGGTGGATCGTAAATGATGGTACCTGGGGATCCATATCGTGCCACCGACTGGCACCACATTAAGGGCCTGAAGGTAGGGTGGAATGTGGTGTTGTGGCGTGGCCTCTTCACTCGCTGGAGGCGAAGGCTCTGCTGAAACCTGCTCATCATGAGCTCTATCTCCATCCTCGCAGTCTGTGGAGAAGGGCATGCTGCTGGAGCTGGCCAGGGAGCTGAGGGCTCCTGAGCTGGAGGCATCGATGTGGCTCAGGGCCAGCTGGTCCAGTTGCTCCGAGCTGAACCCTGAGGAGCTGATGGAGCAATAGTCCAGGGAGTCTTGCTGCCTGAGGATCTGTGTGCCGGCGTCTTTGCTATAGATGACAGTCACTGTTACATCTGCTTCCGGGTCAGGTGGGACGGGCTCCTCTGCCTCCGGAGGGACGTCTGCATCCAAGCTCACGCCTGTGATGACCTGAGACGGAACCTGGATGGGGAAGACGTCCCGCAGCGGGTGCAAGTCCCCACAGTTGTAGCTGGCGCATAGCTGGTAGCTAGCAGCATGGTACATCAGCAAGGTGTTGGTGTGATCGTCCAGGCACCAGACGGCCTCATCGCCACGGAAACTGGTAGCTGACGTTATGGAGACCACGCAGGAGGGTGGGAGATAAGGGTCCAGGCGGCGAATGGGCTGCAAGGAATAGCTGTCGATCACAAGCACACCTGGGCCATTGGTGTACCACACCTCGGAGCCTGTCCGGACCGGAACTATGCTCCGAATGGGGTAAGGCCTCTGCCGGGGGTCCGAATCCTCCATCCCGAAAAGGGTCTTGTTCAGGGTGTGAGAGCACACGTAGGTCTCTCCTTCCATTGGCATGTCGTCTACCAGAGTGTACACTGCTATCAGTCCGTCTGCCATGCCGGCGAAGACTCGTGGAAGTGACTGTGGAGGTAGAAGCAACATTTTTTAGAGACAATTCATTGCTATTTAAATAACTGGGACGAATGATTTGCATATGTAAATAACCTTCTCTGATCTGATTGGTTGCCCTGTATTACGTCTCATTCATATAACTTCAGCGTGAACCGGTGGCCCTAAACTTCCGTAGACTGCGTTGGTGGACATCTGCAGAACTACTCTATATGGACAAAAGTATTGGGACACCTGCTCAATCACTGTATGTTCCAAAATCAAGAGGAAAGAGTTTATCCTGCTGTTGTTGGAGTAACTGTGTCTACTGTCCAGGGAAGATTAGATTTTAGAAGACTAGATTTTGGCATTGCTGTGGGGATTTGATTGCATTCAGCTACAAGAATGTTCGTGAGGTCAGGATGTTGAATGGTCACCACCATCCTAAAAGGATTGACAGGGTATCAACCATCATTCCAGAGAACTCAATTCCAGCAGGACCACTGCTTCACAGCTCAATGCTGGGGGACTTGAGACCCCTCTATAGCTCACACCTGGCTTTATAAGCCAGCATGGAGCCAATAGCTTCATGTTTGTTGATCTGCTTCAGAGAGTCCTATTCTATTGGCAGTACCTCTCTACAGGGACAAGATAAGCTGTTTGTGTGTGTGAGCATTTGCAAATCTGTGTCAGCAATGGATGCAAGCTAAAATAGCTCAATGCATTCATTAGTAGGGGTGTCCAGAAATATTTAGACATATAGTGTATGCTAATAACAACAGCCCTTATCCATCATCTCCAGTGTGGGAGTTATTCTTTAAGCAGTATCCATTCTTCTTGCCGCTGACCGTGAATGCATCAAAGCCGCGGGTGGAGGCCACATCAAAGTGCGTAGGGGCAGTCTAAGTGTGTGTTTGGAGAGGTGGAGATGAGGAGCGCTCTGTTATTGTTGTCGGAAGTGAGGGCCATCTGCCTCCACGGGCTGGAGTGCTAACACCTGGACTCAGGGCACATCAAACAGGAGGCGGGTGAAGAGGGGAGAAAGGTGGGAAAACGTTGGGCATCGTAAAAAAAACCCACAGTGCCCGAGTGAGAACTAGCTGCTGGCTAATTCACACAGAAGCAAGGGTTTTTAGTGGCTGCAATAAAGCTAACTGCTAACTGGTGGTGTTTAGGTAAATGGGATAATCCGTATATATGGAAACACTACCAAAAACACTGGAAGCTAATAATCATCACACACTCATCTTTAATAGACTTGTTTATATGATTTCTGACACTGTACGAGTCTCTGTTATCTATAAACATGGACTGAAGTATTACAGCGCTGTGGTTCCTCCTTCATAAGAGCATCCAGCAGAGCCAAAACAAGCTGTAAAATCAGCCAATTCCAAAACCCCAAAACTGTTACATCACAGTCTTGACCCAGTCTTGTCATACTTGCACCCCAAAAATGTACACGAACCCCACCCACTAGAGAAAGCCTGAGTCCAAGTTGGTGAAATGGTACCCACCGCAGAAGGGGAGCTCCAGCTCCAGGCCTACACTAGACTAAAAGCTAACACTAGCTTGTGCCATATCTTTCCTCCATAGTTCGCTCCCTCGAAAACAAGCTGGACTTCCTCAGCTGAACCAAATCGGAGCCAAACCCACATCAGGCGTGGGCTAGAAGGGTACAAAACCCCCCAGCACTGAGCTGTGGAGCAGTGGAAGAACTGTGTTCTCTGGGATGATGGTGGTGGAGCCCCATCCAATACTTCTGGGATGAGGTGGGGTGGTGGGGATCATGACACTTTTGTTGCTGAATGCAATCAAATCCTCACAGCAATGCTCCTCCTCCAAAATCAATAGAAAGTCTTCTTCTCTGGACAGTAGAGACAGTTACTCCAACAAAAGCAGCATCAACTCTTTTTAATAGCCCTGATTTCAGAAGAAGCAGTGAATGACCAGGCGTCCCAATACTTTAGTCCATATAGTGTACTTGCTATTATTATATATATTATAATTATAATTATTATTATTATTATAATATAGTTAACCACACAGAACCCAAACCACAGTCCTTTGGATCACAGATCCTGTAGATCATATCTCTACGGTAAGCACCAGGCTGAACAGAGCAGTGAGCGTGCGAGCAGGCTTGGATACTGACCTCTGTCCGGGCTGGCAGCAGCGTGAGGCAGGTGACCACAGACGGACAAGAGAGCACTTTCTGCGGGTGGCTCAGGGGACACATCTCTTTCAGGCTGTAGATAAAGACCTCCTGCTCCTGAGAACAAGCACATGAAATCAGGATTGATTGGGATATCAAGATCAAGATAGTCATCTTCATTCATTCGGTAGGCTCCCCTGCGGAGCACCAAGCCGGACGCATGTCCAGGCCGAGGAAAGAAAAGAAAAGAACCGTCTGGGAGGCAATACAAACCCACGCGGCCCGGAAATCTGATCACACGCCGGGAAGCTTTGCGTGATGGCACACGGGCCGAGAAATCAATTCAGCAACAACAACAAAAGCCCATTAACTCGTTTTCAGAGCTCAACCCGAGGCCTTGCTCAATCCACACCATGCCACTGTGTGCCTAAGAGCATGAAATCCCTTTGTTGTCTAATCAGAGACAAATCCTGGGAGATTTCAATATATACCATGTAAAAAAAAAAAATCCTCGAACCGTGTCCCAGCCCACGCTCCTTGGTGGCGTTTCCATGGCAACATGCTGCAGCATACTAGCGAAGAGGCTTGCTTTGGCAAGACTTAAACTACGCTTCCCAGAAGCACTCACCTCGGTGGCAGTCCAGAGGGTGTTGTCCATTTTCAGCTGGCAGCTGAGTCGCGATCCCGGGCACAGCATTCGCTTCACCTCCATCTGGCCTTTGGCTACGTTCACCACAGAGTAGTTCCTACAACACACACACATATGCATCTTTGGGCTGCTTTATGGAACCAAACATGGTTCTTCTATAGCAGGGGTGGGCAACCCTGGTCCAGGAGGGCTGGAGGGATTCCGGCCTAGTTTTGAGCTTTTGCTGCTTGATGCCCACCTGATTCATCTGCTGGGTTCAGTAGGTCAGGGTTAGAGCAGGGAAATCAAGCCCCCATTGCCAATAGATTAGGACTCTCTGAGCAGATGATGATTGGCACCATGCTGCCTAATAAAGCCAGGCGTGGGCTAGAGGGGTATAATAATAAAGCCCCCCAGCATTGAGATGTGGAGCAGTGGAAGAAGAACTGTGTTCTCTGGAGTGATGGATGGTGGAGCTCCATGCAGTACTTTTGGGATCATCCAACAGGGGTGGGCAGGGTTCCTGGACAGTTTAGAGCTTTTCCTGCTGAAGCCCACCTGATTCTATCACCTGTTCATCGCCAGGTTTAGTAGGTCTGTTTCATCTGCATCGCTTAAAGAACCATGTGTAGCTCTTATTTTGAATAATTACTGTTTAGTAGCTTAATTTAACATATTGCTAAATAAATTCAGTTATGCATGTGCAAACAATGGCATCTTAAATATGCTAGTTTAGATTTTTTCCATTATTATAATTATTATTATAATTTTAAAAATTATCATTAATATCAATATTATTGTTGTTTTTGTTGTTGTGACTCTTATTAATTATTGTTTCTCTTTTTCTTTTCGTTTATATTTTCCTTTTTCTAGTTTGTGTTTATATGCCCTCCCTTCATGGGCCATCAATTCCCAAACAATGCAATATCATTAAAATGACATTCCAATATTCAATTAATGAATTAAATAAATAAACAAAGCTAATGGAATTGAGGTCAAAACAGTATCATGAATATTTCTCATAAACAATCTGCCGTAACTGTTCAAAGGTCATCTCAGAAAAGGCTGCAGCCAACAATTTAATAATCAGATCTCACCCGTCACTCTGTAACACTGTAAACGATAGGAAACAATACGTTCTCTGTTTTCTTGCCAAAAAAAAAGTGCTAATAAGCTGGAGTGCAGAGCAGAAACTGCCAGCAGCCGATTAATGACTGGTTTCCTGTTTGAGCGTTTCTGGTAGATTATGGTGTTATGAGCTGGTGTGGTTATTTGTTTCTACAGTGATGAAAGGCAAATACATTTAGTTGATTTATGCAGTTTCATTAATTCATTTCTGAAATCGTGATTCATGACTTCAGCTGTGAAGTCATTAATCGGCCCGCTCTGCGCAGATCTGCTCTGTGTGAGGCCATTCTCTAAACGACTCACTCCATCACGACGCTAACCTCCAATCCTCATCACTGCATTGGTGGAATTCAGAATCTAATTACTTTATGAAATGTGTATTATCTCGGCAGGGACAGATCGATTGTGTATCATCTAATTAGCGCTGTCACAACATTAAACAAATGACCACAGGGGTCCGTCAGCACTCCAAAGGGGGCTGTTCTCTTCTCCTACTGCGGCCTCATACCGTCATTTCTTGCATTTCACACCTAAAACAGGTGCGTTTGAGCCATTTGAGCTGTACCTGTGGGCTGTGACTGACATGGACCTTATGACTTCAGTGCAAATGGGAGGGGCAAACCTGCTGTAGACTGAATATGCAGATGTACATTTGTGAATTTGTCATAAAATAAGCTAATTAAAAACAGGCTGATCATATTTTACATATTCTACACACCAGCTGTTCACTTCGTATGTATTTGATATATATATATTTGATATATATATATATATATATATATATATATATATATATATATATATGCACATTTGGTGTGTATTTCTACTAGTATTATTATATTTTTTATAATTATATATATTTTTTACCTTCATATTTTTAGCTCTAGTTACTAGTATATAAAACAAGTATATTTATTTTAATTTAATTTTATTATAAAATAAAATATTTTATCACAAAAAATATTTCCCCACTATTTTTATGTAAAAAATTTATTTGACTGGATTGAATACATTTTTTTAACCATCTTTTTAGCAGAATTTCTTCTGAGATTAATAACAATGTTGAAAAATAATAAACTAAATGGTAAATAAGTCAGGCCCTTTTATTCTACTGTTAATCCTCTAGTGCAGAGCAGATATGTAGGGCTCTAGCAATCTAGGGGCCCACGTAGGAAGCTAGGTAGGGGACATGATGTAAGCTGAAGCGCTCTCTCCCTCTCGGCGCTAAAGCAAGACAAAGCCCTCATTCTGCTGCTCGGGTTCCCAGGCTCTGATTGAGAATTACAGCACCCTCCACCGCGTCTAAGGCAGCTCCGTCTGGCATGGTGACACGCCAATAGCGGTAATTGCCAACACCTGGGTCGCAAGATAAAAGCCGGCTCCTTGGATTATGCCGAATGTTCTGGGAGAAGCCCTCGAGTGGGCGTCTCGGAAACGCCAACAAAGCAGCCGTCCCTCATGTCACCTGGAAGCCATCGTTTGAGACGGGCCTCAGGCCACCGCCATTTATCTTACAGGAATTGGCTCATGCATAATAATGAGTTCATGTATATGCTCATGAATATTAAAATGTTGCAATTGTTTTTTTTTCTTCTTGTAAAGTGTCATTAAACAGTTTTCCAAGGGCAAGTGCGGTTCAGGCTCTAATTTATTCCCTCTAAAGCAGGTTAATGAGGGGGCTTGTTTGGGAGAGTGTGCGGTTTAAACCCGGGAAGAGGAGATAAGGAAAGAGGACAAATCTGCAGAATATTCCCACTGAAGGGTGTTTGCTGTGAGGGTGGAGGAGGAAACGGGTTAATGTGAAGGATGGCAATCCGGGCGAACAAGTGGGACAACAAAATAGTGTGGTTTTACTAAGATTTGAATATTTTCATGCGCCATAAACCCATAAGATAGCAGAGCTCGTTTTTATCTACTTTGATATTTTTACGTTTAGAAACTCACCGATTTAAAGTTACTGCAATATATTTTATACACAAATAAACTTAAACCTAAACCTACTCTAAAACCTACCTAAACCAAGACTGAATCAAGACTCTACTGAATAAAGACTCTACTAAACCAAAATTCTACTGAATCAAGACTCTACTAAACCAAAACTCTACTGAATCAAGACTCTACTAAACCAAAATTCTACTGAATCAAGACTCTACTAAACCTAAATTCTACTAAACCAAAACTCTATTGAATCAAGACTCTACTGAATCAAGACTCTTCTGAATCAAGACTCTACTAAACCAAAATTCTACTAAACCAAAACTCTATTGAATCAAGACTCTACTGAATCAAGACTCTTCTGAACCAAAAAAACTCTACTAAACCAAAACTCTACTGAATCAAAACTCTACTGAATTAAAACTCTACTGAATTAAGACTCTACTGAACCAAAAACTCCACTGAACCAAAACTCTACTAAACCAAAATTCTACTAAACCAAACACTCTACTAAATCAAGACTTTACTGAACCAAGACTCTACTGAACCAAAAAAACTCTACTAAACCAAAAAAAACTCTACTAAACCAAATCTCTGCTGAATCAAGACTTTACTGAACCAAGACTCTTCTGAACCAAAATTCTACTAAACCAAAACTCTACTGAACCAAACACCGTTTAGAAACTCACCAATTTAAAGTTACTGCAATATATTTTATACATATTAAACTTAAACCTAAACCTATTCTACTAAACCAAGACTCTTCTGAATCAAGACTCTACTGAATTAAGACTCTACTAAACCAAAACCCTACTGAACCAAAACTCTACTGAACCAAACACCCTACTGAACCAAAACTCTACTAAACCAAAACTCTACTGAACCAAACACCCTTCTGAACCAAAACTCTACTGAACCAAACACCCTACTGAACCAAACACCCTACTGAACCAAAACTCTACTGAACCAAAACTTTACTGAACCAAACACCCTACTGAACCAAAACTCTACTGAACCAAAACTCTGCTGAACCAAAACTCTACTGAACCAAAACTCTACTGAACCAACGGTTCTACTAAAGTCACTTCCACTCAGGAAGAAGAAAGTAATATTCTATAGAAACACCAAAAAAAACTCTACTAAACCAAATCTCTGCTGAATCAAGACTTTACTGAACCAAGACTCTTCTGAACCAAAATTCTACTAAACCAAAACTCTACTGAACCAAACACCGTTTAGAAACTCACCGATTTAAAGTTACTGCAATATATTTTATACATATTAAACTTAAACCTAAACCTACTCTACTAAACCAAGACTCTTCTGAATCAAGACTCTACTGAATTAAGACTCTACTAAACCAAATCCCTACTGAACCAAAACTCTACTGAACCAAAACTCTACTGAACCAAACACCCTACTGAACCAAACACCCTACTGAACCAAAACTTTACTGAACCAAAACTCTACTGAACCAAACACCCTACTGAACCAAAACTCTACTGAACCAAAACTCTGCTGAACCAAAACTCTACTGAACCAAAACTCTACTGAACCAACGGCTCTACTAAAGTCACTTCCACTCAGGAAGAAGAAAGTAATATTCTATAGAAACACACTGAACTGTTAAGCTGTTAAATATGGTCTAAACTTTAACTGAATCTCGGCGTTTACAGTTTAAAGGGCATAAACAGTGAAAATCACTGGATGGGGCCGAAATTCTTCAGAGGGTTTAGATTAGGATAGCAAACAGTGAGCATGTAAATGTCAGCATGTTTGAAGGTAATTAACTGCTGCTAGGGCGAAGCACCTGCACCCCTAAAGGAGACAGTAAACTGCTGTTTGTGTAAACTTACATAAAGACCAAACCTGCAGGTCGGAAAACACAAACACACACAGTCACACAAAAACACACCTGTCATCCTTGTCTCCGTCCCAGAAGACGGCGCTGTGGCCCTGCAGAGACGAGAGGAAGAGCTGGCTCTGCTGCTGGCAGGGCAGAAGGTACCTCAGACACGGGAAAGAGGGGTCCTGCATCTGCCTCAGGAGCGACATGGCCAGGGGGCGCTACACACACAAAGCAGCTTTCACAATCGACCAAATGTACTGAACTCATGAAGCAAATGGACCTGGGTTCTGAAAAAAGCTCTAGAGTAAATTCTATTCATTTAAAAGACATTTATTTAGCTGTATGTGTTTAGTTAGATTACCTCCATCTCTCAGTACTGTTCAAGTAAAGAACTTTAAATATATTAAAAAATACAAAGTTTTTAATAGGGTCTCCTATTGTTTTTTGTTTCACATAACTGTAGAATAAATATAAGATTATATAAAGTTCATAAGATTACGAGATTTCTTTCACCAGTAAAAAAATTAATATGAGATATTAACATTGCAATTGCCATTAGTAAAGAAGTCCAGGTCCACTTAATTCTGTGTGGAATTCTAGTGTAAAATATTAATATTAATTTTCTAATCTAGTGGAAATATTTCTAATAATCTCTAGTTGCAAGATCTTTGACTAGTTGTAATGTGTATTTAAGATATGTGCAGTTTCAGATCGCCTAAATATAGCTTTAAATATCTACAATTGAGTTTTGATTAGTTAGTACAATAATAATAACAACAACAACAACAACAATAATAATAATAATAATAATAATAATAATAATAATAATAATAATTAAATAATAATAATTAAACTAGTCAGAATTACAGAATTACAGATATCTGGAATTACATTTTTTTACTAGTAAAAAATATATAATTGTACAGTTGCATTCAAAATTATTTGGAAAAAACCTTCAGCTGTTTGCAAGCAACCAATCAAACAAGAGCAATTTAAATATCTCGACCCAACTAATAGAACAAGTGCTTCTTTTCTCCACAGTCTTACAGTCTCAGAACTATTCAAGCCCTTCATCACAAGCGTCTCCAGTACCCAGTAGAACCCTTCTGCGCTTAGCCAGACACCAGCTTCTGGCAGCAGCGTTCCTGAGGAACCTGGCCTTTTGGTTTCAGAAGAAGTCCTGGAAGATTCTGGAGAGCTCCTTCTATGGGGGTCAAGTCACAGCTGCTTGACTTGACCCCCATGGAAATTCCCTGGTGAGGCTTTATCAGTTTGTATTAGTAAGGACTGAGTTACAGCCTGTATCACTGGTGGCATTTTAGGCTAAACAGCTACAGCTCACTGTCCCACTGTACCTTCTCAGGTTTGGTGTCCCAGCACTCCTGCATCAGAGCCTGCAGGCAGTGGAACTGCACCTCCTCCGGATACCCCAGCACCGGCCGCACTCCCTTGGAGAGCTTCTTAGCGATCTGCAGCTGGTGATGACCCAACACGGGCCTGCGGCCAGACAACAGCTCATACAGGACCATCCCGTACGAGAACATGTCCACCTAAGAGAGAGAGAGAGAGAGTTGTGAGAGCTGATTGGGAGCCTCCACTATAACACATTCCTCAGGTTTACTCCTGGTGTGTGTTGTGTAACAGAAGATGAACAGAATGAAACCAGGTCAAATCTGAAGCACAGCGGTCTGGATGGATGTGAACGGAGTGTTTTGATTGCAGACGGACGTCATTTCGGAGCACTGTTAGAGTACAGTAGCTTAGCATGACTTCATGGGGTAGGTATGTGAGATATGCTGGACGTCAGAGCTGAAGAAGCTTCAGAGGCTTGTCTTGAGCCTTGAGTCCACTGTCATATAAGGCAGTGCACCACACTCCTTCTATAGGGCAGCAGATCCTCCAATCAGGGGTGAACGAGTGAACAAGCAAGATAAGAATCTGAGACAATTTGACTGGAAACAAACTGTGATGTTCTAGATGACTGGGTCAGAACATCTCCAAAACATCAGACAGGTCATATGCCAATGAGCTACCAATGAGCTAGCTGAAGGTCCTATGGTAACTTGACCTGGCCATGCTGGTTGGTTTAAATGTTCTCCACCTGTAACGTCTGATTTCTAACTGTTCTGAGATCTGTTTAATCCTCTTCCCAGCCTCCTCTACATCACCACCCTTATTTATGAAGGCCTCAGAGAGCTCTCTGGATCTGGCCATGATGGTGATCTTCTTCCCCTCTCACTTCAACCAATTCAGAGCAGACCAGACTAAACGTCTGAGGTTTAATAAGACTCCAGACTCCTCCAGAATAATCCTCTCCAACCATGTTCTGATCATCTGCAGCAGATGTTTCATCTTCTGGGCTTGTTTGGGGTTGTCATTATCACTGCTTTGCTTTCACTCATTAGAGTAACAGTTGAACCGTGGACACTCAGGCAGTGAAGAACAGCGCTGTCTGGGCTCATGGCATTTCACTGTGCAGGAACATCTGCAGAGGAGTTGTCGTTCTCGTAGGAGAAGGTTTTTTAGCCATGCAGGCGAGCAGTCGAGCAGTCATGTGACAAAATTAACCAATCGAAAAATCCCACACGGAGAACACAGAGAGAGGGTAGCTTCTACACCTGCAGCTGACCACACCAGAGTTAAGCTAACCCCTGACCATGACTTCAGGAGGCTCCCGGGCTCTAAAGCAGCTTTCACACTCGACCAAATGTACTGGACTCATGGAGCAAGGAGACCTGGGTTCGGAAAAAAGCTCTAGAGTGAATTTTATTCATATAAATTTATTTATTACATTTATTATTATCATTTATTCAGCTGTATGTGTTTAGTTAGATTACCTCCATCTCTCAAGTAAAGAAGTACAAATGTTTAAATATGTAAAAAAATGAAATAAATTAAAAATTATAGGGTCCTGTAGAATAAATATAAGATTATATATTTAATTATACAAATTTACAAATACCTACAAGCACAAACGCAATGATCAGTTTATACTGATACTAAACTTAAATAGATAAAATAAAATAAAATAAAATAAAATTAAATTAAATTAAATTAAATTAAATTAAATTAAATTAAATTAAATTAAATTAAATTTCATTTCATTTCAGTTTACTTCCTTTGGGCATAGAAGCTGATCTACTGCTCGGTACTGCTGTGAAAATGATGCACACATTAGAACCAGGTGAATCCTAAGCAGAGCTTTCTCAGTCGGTGAGCTGCAGCAGAGTTGAAAGAGGTGAGCTGGAGAGACGAGGTGGCTTTATTGACACCGCAGCTTAACTGGATCTATAACTTCTCTTTGAGGGCTATTGCGCAGAATTGACAGGCTGAGGGAAATTTAAAGCCTTCGTAAAAAGACTGCTGGCTGTGAAGAAAAGCCCCCTCAGGACCCTGCAGGATCAGGTTCCCCGTCAGCAGCTCTCATTAGAGCACTCAGAGCAGTGCGACAGCGGCGGCACAGCACGGAGCCGGCCAAGTGGTCAAACGCTGTCACGTTTCAGTCGCAGGAAGACGGCATTTCAGCACAGGGCTTTCAGAAATAAGGAGAGTAAACACGGACGTATCTAAACTGTATGTGTGCTGCTCGTCAGGAGGGAGCTCCTAATCCGATTTGCTCGTCTTGAATATTAAAGGGTCCATATGCAAAAACTGTAATGAAAAAGTCTAAAAACTAAGCAGTAAAAACAGGTTGTTTTAATTCCCTGTCTCTGTGATGTCATGAAAAAAAAACCCAATGCATTTACATACTGTAGTGCAGTACAATACAGCATAGCCAATCAGAACAGAGCTCATTTACATATCAGTCTTTATGTTGCCGTTTAACAGGCCTGTTTACCAACCTGTTATTTTGCCAGAATTCAAGTACCCAGCCTTGTTATTAACAACCCTGTTATTTTGCCTCTGCTTTTCTTGGCTGTTTTGCGGCACTGTGTCCGCCCACAGCCGTATAGCCTAGCCTAGCCTAGCCTAGCCTAGCTTTTAACACAGCAACAAGAGTTTTGTCTTTTTTTTGCGAGTCCTGTCGTATAGCGTAGCGGCCTTTTCTGCGTCCTGTCATGTCCAGCCAGTGCGTGGTTAGCCTTTAGTCTTTTTAGCCACCTAATAATTTTACTGGCTCTCCTTTGCATGGATACCTGGTGCGACGCTTCCGACAGTGCTTCACCCGGTGGGCTGACATTAGCTTTTAGTTTAGGGGTGGGGTTTATATAAATGTTGAGATGTAAATATGACTAATTAAGACTGTGATGTAACAGTTTTGGGGGTTTGGAACTGGCCTGTTTCCCAGCTGTTTTGATTCTGCTGGATGTTCTTTTAAAGGAGGAACCGCAGTGATTGAGGTTTCGCTGTTTGCCACGTCTATGGACTGATCTAAATCTTTGGTAAATAAGCCCACAAAAATATCTCTTAAGAGAAGTGTAGGGGGTTAAATAAAATATAAGAAACTGCATGATATGGGCTTTAAATGTTGCTATTAAAATAAATAAATAAATAAATATTCTATACATAAATATCAATTGTTAAACTACTACTATAACTGAAATATTTAAAATTAAAAAAATATTATTATATATTAATAACATGCTAGAATAATAATAAGACAACTACAAATATGCTATATATCACTTCTACTGCACTAATAATAATAATACTATTAATAAGAATATTACTAACCATGCTAACAATAACAATAATAACTACATTAATAATAATAATAATAATAATAATAATAATAATAATAATAATAATAATAACAATAATAATAATAACACTAATAATAATAATAATAATAATAACTAATTACACATATTTAATAAAGCAAGAAAAAAAGACACAACCACCTAGGAGCACTTTTGCAACACCCTAGCAACCACCTGAGACACCAAATCGACACACCATTTATTACAGGAACAAGAGAGTAATGAAAATTAGCAGTAGTGATTGTCACTTTTTTACTCATACACACACACACACACACACACACACACACACACACACAC
Organism: Salminus brasiliensis; assembly: GCF_030463535.1. Taxonomy (NCBI): domain Eukaryota; kingdom Metazoa; phylum Chordata; class Actinopteri; order Characiformes; family Bryconidae; genus Salminus; species Salminus brasiliensis. Next base: position 34,132,638 of record NC_132894.1, read on the forward strand.
ACAAACACACACACCCACTTTATTACAGGAATAGTCCTTTAAGTGTATACACTTAAGCAGGCGGGCCAGAGGAAACAGAGCATGCAGGCATGAAGTCTGCTCTTCATGGTCACTCATAAAGAACTGAGGAACCCCAAACTACGGCTCAGTTACCGGAACGGTCCGGCAGGAGGGGAAACGGGAAACTCTAACACGCTGAACTGGATGAAAGCAAGATATAATACAAGTGGAAAAGCAGCGACCAAAGCCAGCTCTGACTAATCTGGTATTAAACTGGCACGGTTTGGGAGTGTGAGGCGTGTAAACTGGTAATCTAGAGCATGAGCAATGTCACTATAAACAGAAGCACACTCTGGTATTAAAGGATCCGTAAAGGAACCTCCAGTGTGGCAAAAAATAGACTTCCCGAACGGCAGGACAGAACCGAAGAGAATGACCAGGCCCTTCAAATCTCACTGCAGGCCTGTAACTTTCTCCACCACGCCACCACTTTCAATTACAGACACCAGCAAGTCACGGAAAAAACCCATTATCTCAGTCTAAGTGGGCGGAGTCGCGGGGATGAGATAATGAGGTCAGTCACTGTTTCATACTGAAGTGCAATATTGGGGCTGCTGGAAGGTGGATCAGCTCTGAGCTGCCCGACTGTTTCATTGCAGGACAAAAGGGAAAGAACTGGACGTGCAGCAGAGCTGGAGCTCTAAGAATAATTACACAAGCTTTGATCATTCCTCAGTGGCCGGAAAAACCTCAGGGCCTGTCACCTTTTTATTAAGAATATTGAAAAATTGGAATTGGAATATAAAAATGTTTGAATTTCCTCAATAATTAAATTCTAAAAATAAAATAAAACCACTGCAAGTACGCAAAATTACTGAGCTAATTTCTATTTATCGTACGATAAGTCAATAACGTAGTATCGTGACAGGGCTAACAAACTCACCTTCTCCTATTCTTGTAATTGATATAATTGGATCAATGTTCAAATAATTACAGAACATTTTATTAATTAACATTTTTTAAATATTTAATATTTATTATTATTAAGTTATAGATTTATGCGGCTATGGGTTTACGCAACAATGCTAAAAAAAGGCTAATACATTACATTTGACCAATCAGAGCCAATCAGAAGTACCAATAGTTCAGATGAGTTCAAATTATGAAAATATGATACATCCTGATTGCTATGATATGTCTGAATTCCAGAGCCCCTCCATTATAATGAGGGAAAGCGCTTTTCTTGTTTGGAAATTTACAGCTCACTTCTGCAGTGTGACGTTTCACCAGCAGGGCTCTGTTCGCTATTAGCGGGCTATCGACTAATATAATATTCTATTATTTAATATGTGAGTTTTTAGCTAAATTGTAACCCAAAAAAGCATGATACATTAAACAGGGGGCAATTAGATGGGCCATGACATCGCTAGTCCTAATATTACACAATATTGTGATACATATTTTCAGAAATAGCATCACCGGCATCAGCATCACGCAGCGTAAACGGACGCAAACATACCTTCTCATCGTAGACGATGCCTGGCCGTATCTCAGGAGCCTGGTACCCTGGCGTTCCCTCCACCCCCAGAGCTCCTTCATGGAAGGACTGGCGTGAGATGCCGTAGTCGGACAGCTTGATGTTGAGCGAGTCCTCCACCTCTAGAGACCACACCAGGATGTTGTCGGACTTTAGATCGCAGAAGATGATGTTCTTCCTGTGCAGGTAGGCCAGGCCGGCTGCGATCTGATAGGCTGCTTTGAAAGTCAGCATGTGGCCCAGGGGTAAGAAGTGAGAGCCTACGGACAGACGGACAGAACAAACGGTCACAGAATGACAGTAACAGCAGGTAATGGTCCCAAAGTTCTGCTAAAGTTCTGTTCGGAAACAGTGAGAAAAGTAGCTTGAGTGGTTCCCACATCCAGGCAGTTGCTAAATGGTCACTAGGGTAGAACTGTTACTGCTAGCTGGTTGCTATGGTCTCCCTGGTGACTGATACGGTGTATTTGCTAAGATCATAAAGTGTCCGATGGTTTCTCAGGTGGTTGCAAGGGTGTTACTAAAGTGCTTCTTGGTGGTTGCTAGGGAAGTTACTATAATACTTTAGGTGGTTGCTAAAATGTTCTGAGTGGTTGTTAGGGCAGTTGCAATGGTATTTCAAGTGATCAATCTGGTGTCTTAGGTGGTTGCTAGGGTGCTGCTAAAGTGCTCCTAGGTGGTTGCTAGGGAGGTTACAAGGAAACTTTAGGTGGTTGAGAAAATGTTCCAGGTGGTTGTTAGGACGGTTGCAATGGTATTTCAAGTGATCAATGTTGTGTCTCTGCTATGTTTTTTCGGTGGCTCATATGGTGTCTCAGATGGTTGCTATGGTGTTGCCTAGTGGTTGCTACGGTAACATATGCGTTTGGAAGGGTGCACCCATTCCTTCCTATGAGAAAACTACTCTGAGTGACTCTGGCTCATTGGCGCGCTCTTCCCACCTTTGCTGCGTTCCTCCAGCACAGTGTTGAGGCTGCCAAGCGGCGCCAGCTCCAGGGCGAAGCAGAGCGGGTGGATACTGATGCCCACCAGAGCCACGATACACGGATGCTGCAAGGTGTGAAGCATGCTGGCCTCCTGCCGGAACTCTGAGAAGCTTCTGGAAGCGTCCATGGACTGCAGGTGCTTTAGCATAGTGTCTGTGAGGGTGAGAGGGTGAGAAGAGAGAGAAAACACATGAACGTACACACACACACACACACACACACACACACACACACACACACACATACACACCTGGCCTGCCAAAAGCATCCTTGCTACCCATCACCTTCTAAACTACAAACTGAGCTCTGTGCCATAGACATAATAAAGCAAAATGAAACTGCAGGGGTTCGAATTGGAGTCCGGGTCCAGGTCAGGGTTCCTCTGGGGGAACGTGGCGAGTAAATCCAGCTGAACCGCAGACCTGATGTTCCGCTGACTTTATTCAGAACTAAAACACAGTCTGTTTGAGACAGCAAGTAAAATCACGGTAAATCACGTCTCAGCAAAACGAAAGAATTCATCGCTGTTCTGCAAAACCGTTTAACGTTCAAATTCCCAGAAGAACGAAAAACCTTCTTAACTTTCAATGGAAGCCAATGTAAAAAGACTCTATTCCAGGTCAATTTGCAACATTTCTATTGGTCCATTCATCGTAACATTTGGACACAATGTAAAGAACAACTTCCACGTTCACGTTAAGTCAAAAAGTAAAAATGATTTACGATGATTTATGAACCCAGGATTAGTTGTACATGGGGAGGCGGGCTAATGTAGTTATTACCAGAGTTTCTCAATGTTTGTACTCCTGTTTGATTGCACCAGTCATTTTTACGGCATGTTCCCACGTCAGTAAGATTCCTAAAGCCCTAAAAATAACCTCAGGTCATATTAATCCCGCGCCAATCGACATGTGGGTAAAATTCCGTCATATTCTGTGGAAAAGGAGTTTTCGCGAGTTTTCCCTGTCTGTCACAGGCCTTTAGAATCATCCTAGCTCCTCCCCACTCCCCATATGGCACCCCTGCCCTGAGGTGCGATGCTGTTGGCAGCTTTAGGCAACTCATTGTGTAGCATGGCCTATAGTTTACATATGTGTTCTAGCTAACCGAAAATGTCAGTATAGTGGGTTATAAGGTCGTTTCGCGGCTTTTCTAAAGTATGGAGGCACCGGAGGAGGCACTGAGTTTCCTCAGGTCGTTCAAGTCTGTGGCAAACCTCAAACGTCAAATCCAGAAGACCCACCGAAGGCCTCCTCCAAAGATATCCAACGACATTACACTGAGCCCCACAACTCCAACAATTCTGCCAAAATACTCAATAATACATTTTTAGGGTCCCTGTCTGTCACAGGCCCTTAGAATCATCCTAGCCACACCCCCTCCCCTGCCCAGAGGTGCGATGCTGTTGGCAGCTTTAGGCAACTCATTGCGTAGCATGGCCTATAGTTTACATATGGGTTCTAGCTAACCGAAAATGTCAGTATAGTGGGTTATAAGGTCATCATCACACTTTTTGGAGGTGACAGGGGTGCGAGTAGCCACTCCCATCTAGTAGTCATCCTGTAGTAAAAGTACACTACTCCAATCCCCGGGCTTTGCACAGCTAAATGCAATGATGAAGGTCATTGGCACATCGGTTCGATGGCCTTTGTCTGTTTGCGCTCTGAAATGAATCCCTCCAGAAATCACTAGACCATCATAACCGTACCCCCTTTACGTCATCACCTGTCAGAGGAAACTCTTGGCCCAGCCCTGACCGAAGTGTTCATCCAGGATTAGATCTTTCCAACTTCATTTTCCCATAACAGAATATTTTACACAAAACCCAAACACAGAAAAGCAAAGATGAAGCAGGGTATTCCTGTAAGAATCAGCGCCACTTTGACTAGAACCACACTGTGAGGTTCTAGACAACTGGGCCAGAACATCTCCAAATCATCAAGGCAGGTCTTGTGGGGTGTTCCCGGTATGCAGTGGTTTAGTACCTACCAAAGGTGCTCCAAGAAAGGGCCCCCAAGGTTTAGTGATGCTCATCAACCACTTGCTGATGATTTCCTTTGGTGAGGTCACAGACTGTCCAAAAAGTTTCAAGTGGTTGATATGGGCTCTCTGGTGGTTTCTAGGGTGATTGCTGGGGTGATTTTTACAATATTTCAGGTGGTTGCTATGATGTTTCATGCAGTTGTGATAGTTTTCTGGTGTCTCAGATGGTTGCTATGGTACCCAATGTAATTGGAAGGGTACTCTGGCTTGTTGGCGCGCTCTACCCACCTTTGCTGCGTTCCTCCAGCACAGTGTTGAGGCTGCCAAGCGGCGCCAGCTCCAGGGTGAAGCAGAACGGGTGGATTCTGATGCCCACCAGAGCCACGATACACAGGTGGGAGCTACCAAATGTACTCCAAGAAGGTGCACCCGAGGTTTACTGATGCGCATGGAGGCCCCACCTCACAACTTATAGGACCTAAAGGATCTGTTGCTACTGTCTTGGTACCAGATACCACAGCAGGACACCTTTAGAGGTCTTGTGGAGTCCATGCCTCGACGGGTAAGAGCTGTTTTGGGGGCACGAGGGGGACCTACTCAGTATTAGGCAAGTGGTTTTTTAATGTTATGGCTGATAGACAATAATTGTGCTTTTTAAATCCTCGTTCTGTACAGAGGATCTGTTCACCAAGGGTGCCCAAACTTTTGCTTACTATGGTGCGCATGCATGCATGTAAAGCTGCAATTCTTTTTGGACAGCCTGTGACCTCAGCAAAGGAAATCATCAGCAGCTGGTTTCCTGCCTTGACACAAGGGACTCTAACTTTCACAGTAGCTGAAGTGCTTTTAATGGCCTGGTTACAGCCAGGTGCTCTGCTGTAGCTCCGGTGTAGCTGTGCTGGGGTCAGCTTTTGTACCCCTGCCTTAATGAGCAGGTATACAGTTACTATCCAGCTGTGCTGAAGCCCCCAACACCCCCCCGCCCCCCCATCGATGCCGAAGTGCCTTGAAAGCATTACAGAGGAGGTCTGCAGTCTGCAGCAGAAAAGAGTCGTAAGTTGACCTGCGGTTCCAAAGCTTTGAACTGGATTGATTGCTTTGGAGTTGGGTCATAAGATTGGACGGGCTGGTCCTGTAAGCTGTCCTGTGAGCTGCATGCTCATGCTGGTCACAGTAAAACTAATAAGCATGTGGAAGTGGAGCTTGGTGCTGTCTTTGTTGCTGGATACACTGCAATAGTTTTTAGGCATGGTGTTGCTATGGAAAGGGATTTAGCATTGTAAACAATGACTGACAAAAGTATTGGGACACCTACACATCACACCTACAGGAGCTTTTACGACATCCTCTTCTAAATTCATAGGCTTTAATATGGAGTCTGTCCCCCTTCGCAGCTCTGGCAGATCCGCTCTTCTGGGAAGGCTTTCTATTTTGAAGTGTGTCTGTGGGAAGATTTACCCGGTCATCCAGAAGAGCATCTGTGAGGTCAGACACTGATGCTGGATGAGTGGGCCTGGCTCACTTCAAGTCTCTGTTCAAGTTCACCCAAAGGTGTTGGATGCGGTTGAAGTCAGGGCTCTGTGTGGGACACCAAACTCACCACTCAACCCTGCCTTTATGGACCTTGCTTTGTGCACTAGGGGGCACAGTCAGTCATGCTGGAACAGAAAAAGGGCCTTGGCCAAACCGATTCCACAAAATTGGACGTGTACAGTTGTCCAAAATGTCTTGGAATACTGAAGCAGTCCCACTTTCCTTCACTGGAGCTAAGAGGCCTACAGGCCAACCCCTGAAAAACAAGCCCATAGCATTATCCCCCCTCCTCCAAACTTTACAGGTGGCACAGAGCAGTCAGGCAGGTAACTAATGTTCTCCTGGCATTCGCCGAACCCAGACTCGTCTAGCAGACCGTCGTCACTCCACAGAACACATTTCCACTGCTCCAGAGTCCAGTGCAGATTCGGATTCGGGTGCGGGTCGGGTGGATGCAGACGGTCAGTGGGAGCCAGAACTGGTCTGTGACTCATTTGCTATCTGGATTCTTATCTGCCTGAAGAAACACCATATTTTAACTGAGTAACGGAGTCTTTTACAGAAAGTGCAGAGCTTCGTTTCCAGTGGTCATAAAACAACAGTGGTGGATGTGCAGCTTAGCTCTCTCGCTCGCTCTCTCTCTCTTCCATATAATATAATGGCACTGTGGAGCTTTTTAATATAACCTCCAGGGCTGCTATTCACAGGAGTCGTATTGATTTAGGGTTCGGTTTCGTAACTATAAGACTTGGGAAGCTTATCATATTAAATCACCAGGGACATGCTTTATTAATAAAGTCCTGCCGACATAATTGAGGATCTTTGTGGTTATTACAGATGCGATGGAGATATGAAAGTGCTTCCTCTTCCAAACAGCCCGAATTTCGTACGAATACTCCATACGGAAAACTTAACTCGCGGAATGTGATTTACTGTTGGCTATTAGTCTAAACAAAGGCATCGAAATTTTGGCGCCAATAAATCTAACGTGATAAAAAAACGGAGGCTGCTGAGTGGCCAATTCATTAAGCTGTAAAGCTGACCGACAAGCATTTCAATTATTAAAAATAAAACGTCTTCCCCTCCCAGTGTTTGCAGAGGGGCTGAGAGACGACAGCTGCAGTGGTTCAATTGTTTTTGGCTGCAGTATTTTTTCCCCCCGGCCCTCGTTCAGGATCTGCCGCACTCACAGTCCCACGTACATTCCCTCCCAGCGTAAGACGTACCGATCTGATACACGGGCTGGAGTCGGAACAGATGCGGTGGACAGGACGGGTGGATCTGAATTCTGAACAGGGGGGGAGGAAAGGAGGCCGATGGCAGGTGATGAGCCGCCACTAAAGCGCCGTAACGTGGGCGGCTCGAGCCAGCTGACTGGAGACGACGTACACACACAACCGCTTGTCATATTAATAATCCCTGCTGTTTTAATTGTTGGATAATAACATATAGTGATTATCTTTGGATATTTTAAAATATATATTATATATATATATATATATATAATATATTTTACTCATTCAATTTGTGATATAAAGAGATATGTAATTCTATTTGTATGGAATTCTTTTCTTCTTGTTATCATTTAGTATTTTATTATTACTGTTCAGGCTCAATGCATCCTAGGGTATCTTAATTAAAACTTTATTCTGGATATTAATTTTATTATGACAATTGTATTATTAATTATAGATTGATACATAAAAAATTTCTACGACTGGGCTCTGAGTGGCTCAGGGGTTTAATAAGCCATGCTGCTTTTTTGCCATTAGCTGCCGGAGCCTAAGAGAGCACAACTGTCTGTGCTCTCTCTCCCCTCATCACTCCTAAGCGATGTTGGCAGGCACAGGCGTCTGTTAGCTGGTGTGATGGAGTCGGGGACCTGATTCTGTCCTCCAAGTGTGATGGCTGCCCAGCGATGCTGCGCCGGAAAAGAGGCGGAGGCTGGCTTCACATGTGTTGGGTCCTTACCCTTCTAGTGTTTGGAGCACTGCGAGTGCTAGTGGGAGCCACAAATAGGTGGGTAAATTGGCAGCGGAGACCAGAGGCAGACCCAGACTTGCATCCTCATCCTCATTTGGTAGACCCGTCCCTTCTCCCGTCGCCTTCTGAGAGCGCCATCTACCCACCCGGAGAGAGCACAGCTGACTGGCTCAAGATTCGAACCCGCGACCAGGGCCATACTGGTTCTTCCGAAATCAATTGATACATCATACAATTCTACGACTGGGCGCTGAGTGGCTCAGGGGTGTAATAAGTCATGCTGCTTTTTTGCCATCAGCTGCCAGAGCCTGAGAGAGCACAATTGGCTGAGCTGTCTCTCCCCTCATCACTCTTAAGCAATGTTGGCAGGCGTCTGTTTCTTTCCCCCAAGCGTGACGGCTGCCCAGCAATGCTGCGCCGGAAAAGAGGCGGAGGCTGGCTTCACGTGTATCGGAGGAAACGTGTGTTAGGTCCTTACCCTTCTAGAAAGCACCATCTACCCACCCGGAGAAAGCATGGCCGACTGTTATGTTCTCTCTGATGCCAAAGTGGCAAGGCTCAAGATTTGAACCCGCAACCAGGGCCATACTGGTTCTTCATTTTATTACATTACATACTATTTTATTTTAACTGACAGAGATGACGTTCTCTGAAGCTACGGTTTTTAGGTGAAAATTCTACATATTGCTGCTTTAATGGCTTTGAATGGTAATGTATGTATCCCCAGTCCACAGAGCACCTTTACATCTGCAGGGTGGGTTCTCCATGCTCTTAGCGAAAACAGCTGAAGGTGTTTTCCACACATTTAACTTCTGCCTCGTGGGACATCGGAAACACTGCGATTACGGCCCAGTTCATTTCCTGCATGCCAAATTGCCAGTGTTCATGCGTTGCAGCACTGTATGGCTACTGTACATCTGAAGGTACTTGGAAGAATCTATGTGGGATAGTTAAGATTTGCCCTCGTCCTCGTCTCTACACTATAGGTCACAAGTTTTAGGACACCCCTAATGTTTCCAGGAGTCCACTGGCAGCAAGTCTGCTTTTCTTATTTTACCATCTAAGCAACGACTTTCCCGCCGTCACTCTTCTCTACACAGCTGAAACTCATGTTGTTTGTTCGTGTTGTCATGTGAGCCATTACTTACGCTCACCTTTGTGCCATCTGGGGTCATTAGGCTCAATTTATGGTACCATTTCAGGTTATTCACTGGAAATGTCAATCACAACTGGAAAAATAGGGGTGTTCTAAAACTTTTGACCAGTAACATATACCCTGACCTCTGGCTCTCAGAGCTCCTGGTTTCGGCAGCATGCTGGGGGGAGCTCAGCAAAGCTCTGACTTCTGACCCTTAACACAGCTTCAGCCGGAGACGCTTTCAACTAGAAGAGCTGGGGTTAGACTCGCTGACCAATCACGAGGCTCCCTGGACACACTCCTCAAACTGGGCCTCAGTGATATACAGGCCTTAGTGGATGACTGGATGAATAACTGAAGGACTCCCATCACATCAGGGTGATGGACGGAGCTTCTGCAGCCTTACCTGTGCTGCTGTTGAGGGACTGCTGCCGGCATTTTTTAAAGTGGAAGCGCTTGATGGCCACAGACTGGCCTCTGTACTTGGCTCTGTAAATGATGGTGCCGCTGCCTCCCTGGCCCAGGATATCTCTCTCCTCCTCACTGCACTCCAGATCACTCTTCACCAGGAACAGCCTGATAACACACACACACACACACACACACACACAGAAATGAAACTCTATATGCAATTACCGACAAGTGACCTTTTGGATATGGTGGATCTATTGGATTGCTCTTCACACACACACTCTTTCCGCAACCTCGTATTCCGGCCTCTTATCTTTCAGATTTCAACAGAAAAGGTGCGTTTGGAGGTGAATGGTGTTCCAGTAGGAGGTTGTGTAATGTGTGTTTTGTCGAGATTTGATTGGTCAGTTGTACTAAATTTACACAGCCTGAATTACTTGATCACAGCCAGATTTGTGTGTCTACAGTAGTAGAATCACCCCACAGTTATTATTTCCAACACACACTGCAGATTCATACTGAATTTAACACCCCCCCACACACACACACACAGTTAATATGGCCAGACTAGGACGACAACACACTGCAGATTCATACTGGATTTAAACCCTCCACAGGTAATATGGTCAGAATTGGACAAAACACACACTGCAGATTCATACTGGATTTAAACCCTCCACAGGTAATATGGTCAGAATTGGACAAAACACACACTGCAGATTCATACTGAATTTACCCCCCCCCACACACACACAGTTAATATGGCCAGACTAGGACAACAACACACACTGCAGATTCATACTGGATTTAAACCCTCCACAGTTAATATGGTCAGAATTGGACAAAACACACACTGCAGATTCATACTGAATTTACCCCCCCCCCCCCACCACAGTTAATATGGCCAGACTAGGACAACAACACACACTGCAGATTCATACTGGATTACAACTGTTGCGCAATTATTAATGTTAGACAACAACATACACTGCAAAACTATTAAAGCAAATTCATACTGTCTTAAAATCACTTATTTCATTTATTACTGTCAGACTGAGACAACATCACACACTGCAGATTCATACTGGATTTAAATCACTCCATGTGTATTACTGTCAGACTGGGACAACAACAAATACTGCAAAATTATTGAAGCTAATTCATACTGGATTAAAATCATTACACATTTATTACTGTCAGACTGTCCCAACTACAGATTCATACTGGATTAAACCCGCTCCATTGGTATGACTATCAGACTGCAAGAGGCAAGAAGTCATGAAAATCTTTCAAATCACTCCGTAATACTGTAATAATACAATTTTTACTGTCAGACTGGACCCACAACACACTGTAAATTCATACTGAATTTAAATCACTCCATATTTATTACTGTGAGACTGAGACAGCAACATGAACTGCAAAATTATTAAGGCAAATTCATTCTGGATTACAATCACTTCACAAATACTTATGTAACTTTATAAACTGCAGATTCATACTGGATTTAAATCACTACACAGTTATTACTGTCAGACTGGACCAACAACACACTGTACATTCATACTGGATTAAAATCGCTTCATAGTTGCTACTGTCAGGACACAGGTTCACTGAAGCAAATTCATAACAGCTTCACTGTCAGGCTGTACAACCTAAATACATCTCAAATTCATACTGGATTCATCTCTCCTCCAACTCCTGTAAAACTACACACCCTGCAGATTCATACTGCATTAAAATCACTCCACAGTCATTGCTACCAGACTAGAAAACCTACATGCACTGCAAATTCATACTGGATTAGATTCCACAATTTTTTTTTGTCAGATTGTGGAAACTACACACCCTGCAGATTCTCACACACACACACACACACACACACACACACACATATGACATGTGTGGGCCATATACTAGGCGTAAACCCTTTTCACCACTATCTTACACTTGCATGTTGCCTTCTCCCAGGCATCAATCGAACCTCTTGCCCTCTGCAGTGACGCAGCTCTGAGACGAGGTCAAACCGTCCACACTGAAAGGGAAATTTCTCGCTCTCGCATTAGCTTTGAACTTCACTTTGGCTCTTTGCCAACTCAAACTGCATCCATTTTACCAGCTGCTACACAAAACCATCTCCATTAGCACTCCGCATGGGAGCAAAGCTAAGGAAATGTCCTTCAGAGCCGCTTTAATCAGGCACCAGCTATCCCGGGGGGAGAGAGAGAAGGGGGGGGGGGTGTTGGGGGGGGGAGTTAATGGCACGGGTGTACTGCCCGGACCCTCAGCAAACTGCTCTCGTGGCCTGTGGTTTGTTGAAACAGGACATAATCACTGCTGTCTTCATTGAGCCCGCCAGCAATCCGAGTGCATTGTTCATGTAATTGCACAAATATTTGGAGCGGCCGACTGTTTGGGACCCCCGCTTCACTGTAAATATGACTTACGCAAATGCCCCTTGTAACGGGAGAAGCCACACCGACAGCCTGGACGAGCAACACTGCTGAGGAGGAACCCATAGCTGGATCCGATGTCGACAGCTGTGTGGCTCTCATGGGAATGTGACATACAGAGTTTACAAAGTTTGGCTCCACAGTGAGTGAAATAACTTCCACATGAGTGTGGGGTCAGCAAAGATGGCTTTTCCCCCGTTTACAGTACAGTGCATCTACAAGAAGAGCACAGAACTGAAGCTTCCTGGGTTCCTAATGGTGTATTACTAGTGGGGATCCCTTTAGGACCTTCTTCTGAGAAGGCCTAATAAGTGGGCAGTGGTGGCTCAGCGGTTAGAGCTTCTGGCTATTGATGACAGGGTTGTGGGTTCGATACCCGGGCTCTTAAACAAGGCCATTAACCCTCTCTGCTCCCCGTGAGCTGGAATTGAGAAGTCGAGATATGTCATTGGCTGAATACAAGTGGTCGCCTAACCAGGATTTAGTCAATGTTTGGATTCCCTGTAAAACGCCAGTATTTAAGGTCAATTATTAATGTTATTAATAAAAAAGTATTTTTATTGATTGAAGTATTTTATTTCAGTGTGTTAAAGATTCCAATCAAATCAAACATGGAAGGCATTTAACAAGCTCTGAATGTTTGTAATTAATGTAATTAATCTAAACCAAGGTTCAAACTTTTATTATAATTCCATCAAAAAAGTAGAATTTTGGTACAGGTGGGGGTTTTTCCCTTTTATGACCTGACCTGAAGGCCTAGGTCTAATAGGCAAGATTCACCACAACATCATATCATACATATTCGCTACACAATATGTATATCTTGGTTTATATATATATGGATGATCCTCCAATTTTTGCTGCTAAATGCAATCAAATCCTCACAGCAATGCTCCTCCAACATCTAGTAGAAAGTCTTCTTCTTCCCTGGACAGTAGAGACAGTTACTCCACCAAAAGCAGGATACACTCTTTTTAATACTCTTGATTTCAGAAGAAACAAAGAATAAGCAGGTGTCCCAATACTTCTGTCCATACCGTATATACAGTACACAGTTCCTTCAATTCCCAAAACGATTTAATAATATATCCATCAGCATCCGTTCTAGAAGTACTGATACCTATAATACACCACATAACACATATTATATAATATAATATATTTATATATATAATATACATGCACCACAAAGTCATTTATCACAGTAATAACAATCATTTGTCGATGTATGGCCAACCTGCTTTACAGTACAAAAGAATGCTATTGTAATTATGAAATTTAACCAGGTTATCTTTGATCAGGGCGTTTTATATATATATATAAAATTACATAATCACATACAGCTAATTATGTAAGTATCACAAAGACAATACTGGCTCTGGAGCAAAGCCAAAACTAAACTAAAAGACTACCAAGGCTTATTCTGATGGTGGTCCATATGACTAAATGTAGAACTATGGCTGTCTGCGAATCCGTCAGACGGGACGGGGGCTGTATGCTGGGATAAACGATGCCTTCCTCAGTAGGAGACAGAAAACATGTATCACGGGCACAGTTGTGTGGATATGAGCTGATGAGCTCAGCAGTGCAGACAGGCTTCATGCATCTATGACTGTATCCTCTGGCTTTGAGCGATAAAGGTCATCTGATTTCATACTGAAAAAACATGCGGCTTGCAGAACGTGCGATGTGTGTGTGTGTGTGCGTGTGTGTGTGTGGATTTAGATGATTTATGTTTTCTTATATCACACCCCGCTTCACTGTTACAGCTGTAAGCCTCCTGAGAATGTTATGCTTTTCCTACATACATAACTTCCTCCAGAGGAACAGCTGCAATACACAAGCTTTCACCCTGGCCCCCATCCAGAATGCCTGAGATGGATTAGTTCATATGGCTGCTTGGGATTAGAATCAGATTGGGATTGGAGCAGACATTTGCAGCCTATCTGCTGGAAGAGATGGTCCGACCCAAAGGTGGATTTTGGTTAAAAAAGCATTTGGGAGGGGGAAGGGGAGTTGGGGGGTAGCATTATGTGCTAGGCCAGTGGTCCAGTGGTACATAGACATGCATGATGACTGTTTTTGGGGTGTAACACACCATATCTAAAACAAAAGTTGTGCTCTTGGCATGCAACCGTTGGAAAACGATACCAGCTGTTAAATATGGTGGTGGCAGCATCATGCTCAGGGGTGTCTGGATGTATACTGGATTTTACCATTTTACCTTTTTAAATATGGCCTCAAATTGTTATTGTTAGCTACCCCATGCTTTGTCATCCACTGCATGTTTATTGGACGAACCAACAAACCTCCCTAACCGTGATACAGACGTTCACCTGCGCCTGGCACACCCCACACTTCTGCCCCCAGCTGTTCCTGGCCCTGATGGTAAAGCTTGTCCCTTTTCCCCAATTGCACTTTTCTCCAGCTTTCTCATCCCACTGCAGACACAGAACTGGACAGGACAGGACGCTGAGGAAGAGTCTTACCGTGAGGGGAAGTCAGTCATGAAAAGCTCAGGCACCAGCTCCTGCAGGGCCACGGGCTCTTTGGGGTGATTGGGGCATGTGATGTGCTCCTTCTCGACAGCGGCCAGCACGCAGTCCTCCATGTTGAAGTAGTGGACGGTGGTCTGGTGGGGATTGGTGGTGGGAAGGGGGTCTGTGTGCCTGGAGATAGCGCTGCAGTAAGGACAGGGAGCGTACTGCTCAATCAGCAGAGAACCGTCGCTTTCGCTGGCCGTCAGCGCTGCAGAGATAAAGAGATAAACAGTGGTCAGTGAGAGTGTCTACCTGTAATTAACTCTATATAACATTAGAATAAACCCAAATAAACATAAAGTCAGTGGTCAGTGAGAGTGTCTACCTGTAATTAACTCTATGTAACATTAGAATAAACCCAAATAAACATAAAGTCAGTGGTCAGTGAGAGCGTCTACCTGTAATTAACTCTATATAACATTAGAATAAACCCAAATAAACATAAAGTCAGTAGTCAGTGAGAGTGTCTACCTGTAATTAACTCTATATAACGTTAGAATAAACCCAAATAAACATAAAGCCAGTGGTCAGTGAGAGTGTCTACCTGTAATTATTAAACAGCATAACAACAATAATCACTGGAAAACGTACACGCTTAAAAACACATCAATGATATGCACACACACACACACACACACACACCGGGGCAACTCTGGTATGCATGCATGCTGCAACCCTGCTACCTCCCAAAAACATTCATACACACACACACACACACACATCTAAGCCTTCCTGAGCGCGTCAGCGAGTTGTCTAACACGGCGGAAAGCTCGTTTACAAGCCTGTGTTTGTTTGTTTGTGTTTTTAGACACTCGAGAGATATTAGGATGCCACTAGAAGGAAAATGGAGCAGAGTGAATCACTCATTCTTAAGCAGTCCCAGACCGAGCAGGTGTGCTGAGGCATGCTGGGAGACGGGCTTTATGCACTCTAATGAACAGGCAGTGGAGCTGAATACACCAGCTCTGACTCATTCCCGTAGCGCTCAGGCCTGGAAGTGTAGCGCACATCGCCGCACAGGCTTTGATAAGGCTATAGGAAGTGCAGGTGGAAAGATGTGCATCGCTTTCCAGCAGAGAGGCGGCGAACCACTCCGCATGTGAGGTGAGAGGGTTAGGTCTGGAAACATGTTCTGCACTTGATGCACTTCAAATGAAATGCGTTCGTAGCTATAAAGCATGGTGGTGGTCAGTCTTACCAGGAAACCACTGCTCTATAAGAGCATTGACGTGGTCAGTGATGAAGGCCATGGCTGAGAAGTCTCTCATCACTGACTGACAGATGATCTTAATGCCACCGCTCTTCTTTTTCTTCCAGTTTAGGTCCGATGACTCCACACTGCACAGAAACAAATAGAGGTTGAGGTGAGGGACAGGTTTACAGGACTTTACAGGACTTTACAGGAGGAGGAAAAAACCTTCTGAACTTTCAATAGAAGTCAATGTAAAAACATCTTACTTCTAAGTCATTTCGGAGCATTTCTATTGGTCAATTATTCATGAAATTCTGATACAATATAAAGAACAACTGCCAGATTCAAATGACATTATATGGACAAAAGTATTGGGACACCTCCTCATTCACTGTTTCTTCTGAAATCATGGGTGTTAAAAAGAGCTGATCCTGCTTTTGGTGGAGGAACTGTCTCTACTGTCCAGAGAAGAAGAAGAAGGCTTTCTACTAGATTTTGGAAGAGCATTGCTGTGAGGATTTGACTGCATTCAACAATGTTAGTGCGTTAGTAAGGTCACCACCACACCTTATCATCTCCAACTCCCCAACTCATCCCAAAAGTACTGGATGGAGCTCCACCATCATCCATCATTCCAGAGAACACAGGTCTTTTCCACAGCTCCACAGCTCCTCAATGCTGGAGGCTTTAGTCCCTGAGTCTAGTCCATGCCTAGTCTAGTCTAGGCATCGTACTAATAGGTTCATGTTTGTTTATCTGCTTTAGAGAGTCCTATTCTATTGGCAGTTCTTCTCCAAAGGGACTAGATAAGCTGTGTATGTGTGAATTTGCATATCAGTGTCAACAATGGGTGCAATAAATGAGAGGTGTCCCCAAACGAGTGTAGCGTTAGGAGTCCTACCCAAGATAGTTCTTACTAGCGTGGGCATTGACCCCCTGCCACACTACACTACCCCCTTACACCTCATCCAAATGTGTTTATCTTACACTACCCCACCACTCACATACCCGTACACACACAAGAGCAGAACATTACACACACACTGGAGAATCCACTCATGGTTCGCAGCTTTGTGGCTACCCAGGAACACCATTTCCAGCATGACATCATGCCTAAGCCTTGCTGTACGTCAAGTCTAATTAGACTCCCCCTTCTCCCTCTGTCTCTCCTCTGTAACATCACACCCCACAGTAAGTCTCTTCGCACATGTAGACATGGGCGTGTTATTATGATAAGAGATATAGATCGATGATGGAGGGCTCAGTGAGTTGGGGGGGTGGGGTGGGGGGGTGTGGTCAGGCATGGCTCTGCTTGTTTTCTCTCGCCCTGATCACTTTCACATGTGGCACTGCAGAACTGGACCCCCTATGGGTTCCTCAGCGTTCAGCATTCAACAGAGGAAGCATTGTTTATTCAGGACAATAGCCGAACCACATCAATTTGCTTAATGTTAAAATACCATCAGGAGAGGGATTTGGAAGAGCTCTTAAATGCCATACTGGGTTTCTCACAAAAACTAATGAGGGACGTCCCACAAAGCTCCACAAAGCACAAAGTTGAAGGGGCTTATTTACCAGCCGAAAAGAAAACACTAACTCAAGCCTCAACTCAGAAGTCACAGTTCTCACTGTTGATTATATAAATATGCTGCAATTATATATATATATATATATATATATATATATATATATATATAATTTATATATATATACAATTTATGTATAATGTAATATTTTACAAAACCAGTTTTGGTTTTGTAGGAAGGAAAGCCATCCTTTCCTATTGATTGTATTGAACTGTTGAATATATATAAAAAAATGAAAATGAAATGTCAGTCATTATATAACTGTAATTATGTAAACAGTTAAATAAGCAGGTAAGGTATTTAAGGTTTTTTATGCTCTCAGTAGCTAATTGGGTTTGGTTGGGCCACAAAACAAAAGAAAAAGCAACAAAAATGTATCTGATCTAATCTAAAATATTAGTTACAGTTATATAATGAATTCCATTTCCTTCTAATTTACATTCAACACATTTACCTTTTACAATATTTGTCATTAGTTTCCATAGCTTAGCGGATACTCTTGTAAGTATTGGAAACATTGTAAAAGTTGAATGTGTTGAATGTAAATTAGAAGGTAATGGAATTTATTATATAACTGTGTAAATTATGTATTTATGTAAATACAGTTAAATAAGCAGACACCTTTATGCTCTCATTTGATTGGTCCATTAAAATTAACCAAAGGACAGCTTCAATTTCAATACTTTCTCCAGCTTTTGTTTAGCAGAAACTCAACTCTTGTAAGTATTGGACATATTTTAAATAGTTTCATAGGAAGGACTCCCCCATTAGACCCCTTCATGTTGTGAAGAAATCGTGTGTAATGGGCAGATTCTAAACTTTCCCTATACACTGCATTAGTGTTCGTAAATCGTATTTTTTTCTTTAGGATTTACATTTGACTGAAGACTGAGACTATTTATTAGTCTCAGCTGGGATGAGAATTTGGGAATTGTGCTATCAAGGCAAACTGGAGAAAGAGAATACACATGTAAATGAGAAGGAAATGTGATTCAGTATGGAACTGTGTAATTATGTAAATACAGGTAAATAAGCAGATAAGGTACGGAAGATAAAGAGCTAGCCTCACACCCGTTTCGCTCTTAGTAGATCATTTGTATTTGGTTCCAGCTTTTCCTCAGCAGATACCCAACCAACAAAACACATATCACTTAAATTCATGAAACTGAACTCAAATCTCACTAAAACAAGTAAAGAGTTTAGTGTTTGTCATTATAAGAGCAAATATTTACTTACATTTTTATTTGATAAAAAATTATTATATGCCTTATTTTCTAGATGCATTAATACGTGAATTTTGCCATTAAGAAACCAGTAATTGTGTTAATCTAGATGTTATTCAATAATCTATCCATCTTTTGCTTAGCAGATACTCAACTCTTGTAAGCATTGGAAATTGTATTATGATTTAAATGTAAATAAATGTTATTAGTTATAGTTTTATTGCGCAATGCATCAATAGGGGTACTGTGTAGTAGCACAAAGTGAAGAAATTGTGTGTAATTAGGTAGATTCTTAACTTTCAAAACATACTGCATTATATTATATTGTGTTTATAAGTATAAGAGCAAATCTTTTTGCTATGATTTAAATTTGATTTAAAGTTATTAGGGTATTATCAGACCCTTTATGCTGTCTGTAGCTACTTTGTGTTTGGTTGGTCCATTAAAATCAGATAACCAAACCAATCAACTAGCTGCGCTACATCAATAAGAGTCCTTGGGTAAGACTCCTAACACTACATTGGCCCTCCTCTGTAATACGAGTAACCCTGTAAGTCGCTCTGGATAAGATTTAGGATTTAGCATCAGCTAAATGCTGTAAATGTAAATGTAATGTAAATGCATTAAAATCAGATAACCAAACCAATTAACCAAGGACAGTTTTCCTTTCAATAATCTATCCAGCTTTTACTTATTGGATACTCAGCTCTTGTAAGTATTGGAGATATTATTATGATATAAATTTGAATAAACGTAATTAGTTACAGACATATTTCGCGATGCATCAATATGGGTACTGTTCCATCAAAAGAAACTTTAAAAACCTTGTTGATACAAATGTAATTCAAATGTAATTAAAATGTAATTAACTTTGTAACTATGCAATTATGCAAATACAGGTACATAATCAGCTAATATTAACTGAATGCAAATCTAGGTGTTTAACAGGCTACACAAGCTCTTTAGAGAACTCCATCTAACCTCAAATAGCCCCCGTCGAAGGTGACCAGCAGCCCCTCTTTCCAGTAGATGGTCTGGCTCCGCCGCACTCGGAACGTACTGCAGCGGTTCCTCTGCTGGTTCCCCGCAAAGCTGTAGATCACCGTGTTCCTGTTCTGTGGGCTACGCGAGCCTCGCTTAGATTCGAAGGCCTAAAACACAACAGCGATGATGTCAAGCTATATACTGGCCAGGCTGGAGTGGGTGCATTCTCCCTATATATTGCTGCTGTCAGGCAAAAACCTGGCTCTGTGATGAATGGGCCAATAGAAATGCTCCTAAATGACCTGGATTAAATTGCTTTTACAGCGACTTCCATTGAAAGCTAGGAGGGTTGTTAAAGCTCTCCTGTAAAGCTGGAGATACAAGGTTTTGTGTGTGACTGACAAAAGTTTATGTATTAATTTATTGTATTAATCTGTATTTATGTGTTTATTAAAAATGGACAAACATGTATTGGCAGGTGTTCGAATAGGGCTGGGAATACAGGAATGCGCCTGTACCTGCAGGTCCATCTGGTTCAGGCTGATCAGCATGCGGGCGATGAAGCGCTCCCAGAAACCCGCCGGCACAAAACTCATCTTAAAATGGCGCTGGATGCTGTTGCTGCTCTGCTGGCGGAAGCCGTGGATATCCATGGCGGGTTTGGGAGGCAACAGGTGTGGCAGGAGATAACTGAAATGGAAAGGTGACAAACAGGAGATGAAGAAAATATACACAATGAATAGACAAATGTATTGGGACACCTGCTCATTCATTGTTTCTTCTGAAATCAAAGGTATTAAAAAGTGTCTCTACTAGTAACTGCTTCTACTGCCCAAAGAAGAAGAAGGCTTTCTACTAGATTTTGGAGGAGAAGCATTGCTGTGAGGATCTGATTGCATTCAGTGACAGGAGTGTTAGTGATAACAGAATGGTACAGTTACTGCCAGTGATAAACACATGTTGCAAATTATTATTAATTATTTTAACTCAGTTTGTGGAAATGACTGCTTCTTATTTTTCAATATTTACTTTATTAATGTTAGGAGATTTTTGTAAATATTTTAGTCTGATTTAAATGTGATGAAATGATATTAGTGAAAGTTCTATTTTGGGATCGATATGGGAATTAGGTTAAGCATTCTCATTACACTCGTACAGTGTAACAATGTTTCTCTTTGCGTATCATAGCTCAGAAAACTGGAGACAGAGATGCCAACAGCACCCATGGGACAAAAAAGGGATAAGAGCCTTGCTCATGGGCCTAACAGTGGTACCAAATATACCAAATATACCAAATATACTATATAAAACTTTATTTTTAATTTAATTATTATTTTTTATTATTATTCATTATTATAACGACTGAGCCTCCACATTACACTGAATATTATTTAACATTATTATTAGTACTACAAATAAAATAATAATAATAATAATAATAATAATAAACAATAACAAATATATAAAATATATTGTCTTTTATAAAATAACATTTTAATAATTACTAATTCTAAATCAAAATGAAAACTCTAGATTTCTAAGGATTAATTGAATCCGTTTATAGAATCTTAATTCATGAAAAGAACACCTTTCCAACTGTTAAGCATAAGGTGCATCAGTTATGCTCCGGGTTTGTGTGGCAGCCAGTGACACCAGGAACTTTTCACTGGATTTATTAAATCTTTAAAGTTTTTTTCAATCAATCAATTTTTTACTTATTTTCTCCCCAGTTTAGATCGTCAATTACCCAACCCACACATATACTCCCCCTATCACATGCAGTGCTCACAACACTGGGAGGACTAAGGCCGACACATGCCTTTGTTTAGCGAACAGTCGCCGATTCAACGTCACCAGGCATCCAACACACTCTGAGGAAAGTGCTGTGTACCCGGCTCTGATGAATCGACCACCAGATGCCAGTGCCAGCCAGTACTGCACTGGAGTGATGTGGGGAGAAAGTGCCATCTACCCACGCTGGAGAGAGCATGGCCAACTGCACTCTCTCTCTCTCTCTGGGGGCCAGGTGCTGACGGCTAGCCGTCTGGAAATCAGTCATTCGCTACCTCTGAATCATCTACTCTTAAGTAATCTGCGCTGTGGGCTGGGAGACTCTGGACTAGGATGACAGCATGTCTGAATCAACGGCGTGCCAGATGTCCACCTGTTGCTGGCCACGGGGAGAGCGATCTCAAACTTGGCGAGGAACTGGAAGTACTGCTCCTCCGTCTGCTGGGTGAAGCCTGTGCCGACCAGCAGCATGCGCAGGTCCTCCGCTAGGATCACCCCGTTCCTGGCCACGGAGCGCGAGCTCTTCAGGTGGATGATGCGCTCCAGACACTCGGACAGCCACACGGCGTCCAGGAAGTAGAGCTTACACAGGCCGTGACTGGTGTCGGGAAAGTGCAGCAAGCTGCCCGTCTCGATTAGGAAACTGATTGCTGTCAGAGAGTGAGAGAGAGAGCGAGAGAGAGAGAGAGATTTCAGGAACAAGGATATTGGGAAATGAGTAGTAACTGAATCTTCCATGACTCAAAGATCACAGTCACACATGAATAAGATGTGTCATGAACAGAATTTATGCCAACAACTCAACTGAAAGACAGCGATTGTGTTTTATTATTGTGCAACTGAGATGATGGTGCTGTCATCCCGCCGCTTGCACGCAATCACACAGATTTGTGGACGGTGGAGCAGATGGATGCCAGTGTTTCAGGTTGGGGGCCTATGTCTGTGTTACCTCCTGGCTCTCTTCTTCTGACTGCCCACCTGTCCAGCGTGACACTAATTTATGGGTGACCGTTTGCTACCTGACTCACACCAGTTGCCCATACACCATAACTGTCTATATTAAGATTTATATGGATACTTAACTTTTAATCTTCTAACTGCTGCTATTAATGTTATTGTCAATATTACTATTAGCCATGCTGCTGCTTGCACACGATCACTTAGGTTTGTGGAGGCTGGAGCAGATGGATGCCAGTGTTTCAGGTTGGGGGCCTGAGTTACCTCCTGTCTGTGTTACCACATGTCTGTGTTACCTCCTGGCTCTCTTCTTTTAGTTAGGCTGTTATAGTCATATAGGCCGGAGACGTTAGCCACACTGTTCTCTGAGTTCCTAACTGCCCATCTGTCCAGCGTGACACTAACGGAAGGCTAACCATCAGGGTTTTCTGTTACCTGCCTCAGATCAGTTGTCCATGCACCATAATTGTCTCCAATGACGTATCTATGTCCTCTAACAATAAAACTTCTAATTGCTGCTGTTAATATTATTAACAATATTACTATTAGCCATGCTGCTGCTTGCTCGTGATCACGCAGGTTTGTGGACGGTGGAGAAGATAGACGCCAGTGTTTCAGGTTGGGGGCCCATGTCTGTGTTACCTCCTGGCTCTCTTCTTTTAGTTTGTGTCTATGGACTCTAACTATACATTTCTAATTGCTGTGATTAATATTATTATTGATATTACTATTAGCCATCATTACTTTTATTATTATTATTACTATTACCACTGCTAAGCATATGTACGAGCATCTGAGCAGAACAGTAGACTTATATGGTGTTAAGGTGACTCTACACCGTTAATTAGTCATTAATTATCATCAAATTTAGGAGGATGGATCCCACTTGTGAGTCTTGGGCTCTTTGATGGAGTTTTTCCTGAATTTTGAGGATCACCTAAATATGTATTGATGCATTGTTGACCCAACTCAGATGCAGAAGTAAAACAATATAAGTTAGGAGAACATTTGACTACATTAAGTTGTGTTATCGCTCTGTAATCAGTTACTGCATCACTTTAAATTTTTTACAGTGTAATAAGTAGGAGCCAATACTGCTCTACCAATGATAAACAGTATACCGTACACGCCCACTATTATAAGTCTGTAATAAGCATGCATTACCAGTCTGTAGATCCTCATAGTCTTTGATATCACTGCCAGGACTCTGCTCAATGATCTGGTCCAGCTCCATGTCAGTCAGATACTGGACCTCATCCACTGCATCTCTCCTCTGACGCTCCGCCAGCACTGCCTCCTGCAGCATCAGATAGCTCCTGGGGATCTAATACACACGCAAATATAAACAGGCATTATCGAAATTATACGTTTCATACACTGAGAATCTGTGTGGGTACTACTTACCAAGGTTTGGGCACCCTTAGTCCACATTTTTGTGGCTGCGAATAGCTAAGTGAGTAGAAGATGACCTTTGGTCACTTAAGGTCAAATAGGAAACATCCTCTCTTTTTCTCTAGGGTAGAATCTCATGTAAAGAACACCTCTCCAATTGTTAAGCACAGGGGTTGGGCTTGTGATCCCAGACTGAAGGTGTTGCCATGTTGTCTGCAACTTTACCCCTTTTGGAGATCAGGCCATCATCTACTCCATTAATTATTCACAGTAAGAGGCCATGCAGACCAGGGTGCCCAAATTTTTGCATTCTAAAACTCAAAGCATTCTGTATATTTATTTTATTAGAATTACATTTTTGATGTTTTACAGTTTCATTTTGGAATAATTATGGACAAATCTAACATATAACTATTTTCAGAGTCTCAGTTTCTTACAAATGAATTGAAACCTGCATATTTGTACATTGTATGTAAGTATATTAGAACCACTTTATATATTTATACATTTATATCTGAAGCTACACTGGGATTTAATTCACTGATGACATGACTACACCCTTCTGTAATCTGTCATTTTTAGGGTACCATTTCTTTAGGAACTATCTGGAAGCTAATGTCCAGTCTGTTCTTATAAATTCCTATTTAAAGGTTTATAGTGTTTGAGTTAGAACATACCAGTCTTCCCACCAGTTTGTGGCAGCTGGCTGGGTTACTGATGTCCTTCATGGAGCAGGTCACCTGATACAACAGCCTCTTCAGACCGTCCATGCCTTCCAGCGTCTTACACGACACCTCACTGTCAGACATAAACGCACAGTAAACCTTTTCAGCTCAGTTCAAAATGAGAATGTCTGTGGTCTGTCACAGCGGTGAGACCCTGATACTGACTGCAGGTGCTTCCAGGTGATGTCAGGGTAGCCGCTGGCCCTGGCGCCCGAGGGCGTCCTGCAGAGTGCCAGGATGTAGGCCCGGAGCGTGGCGATCCGCTCGGTTCGGAACTTGGTGTCAATGAGGTCCAGATGGGTTCCAACCACCACCACCGCGGAGTTCGGGGCACGTGCCTGCCGGGGGCATACAGATAAAACAATAAATAAATGAATAAATAAATAAATCCTACGCAAACAAACATTAGCATAACTCTGCAATGTCCCCCTAAAGCTTTCTCCAATCTTCCAAATGTTCAAATATTTTCTTTAAGCTTCTTCAAAGCCAGAGCTTCAGGGGCAGAGACCAGGGGGGATTTGTCATTATCCTAATTAATAGAAATATAACAAATTGTTCTCCAGACCAAAGGAGACACCGGAGCACTGAGTTCACATAACAGTGCATGTAATAAAAACTGAAATTCAATTTTACATGATATAAAGTCATTAATGTGCAAATGTTTAGGCAACTATGTTTTATTATTATTAATTATTTACTAAATAATTAATTAATAACATTAATTCTAATTACATTTAAAAACAACACAGGTTACAGTACAGGTCCCATATACTATATTTTCTAATGTGTGTGTGGGTTTGTCAAAAAAAAAAAAACACAATAAATTCAAAGTCAAATAAATTCCCCCAAAACAGTATATTTTAACTTAATCTTTACATTGAATCAGCATTTATTGATAAAAGGACCAATAGAAATACTCTAAAATTACTTAAATCACTAAAGTTAAGAAGTTTTTTCCTTCCAACCGAGGAATATTTTGGACAATGTATTTTTCATTACAGAATTTATAAATGTATAACTATATATATATATATATATATATATATATATATATATATATACACACACAATGTATCATACTTACACGTATAGTTAAAAAGTTGTTAATATGTAAGAAACAGTAAGAAAAAAAATCAAATAAAACCTATTACTATAACTATATTTAGTTATGATGAAAAGTTATTTTCTTTT
The DNA here is from genome assembly GCF_030463535.1 of Salminus brasiliensis. Lineage (NCBI taxonomy): Eukaryota > Metazoa > Chordata > Actinopteri > Characiformes > Bryconidae > Salminus > Salminus brasiliensis. The sequence goes on from NC_132894.1 coordinate 34,158,243, forward strand.
ATTTTAATATTTATTTAATTAATTCATTTATTTTTCTTTTTTTTAATGGAGTAGATTTATGTACAGTATACCAATGTCTTCTTTTAACCATTTCCAAACCTGTCCTCAATTATTTGTAATAAAAGTTTTTTTTGGCATTATTTGTAGTTAACATTCGATACCTGGTTTGGTTAAAGGGAGCAGTGTTCTGGACAGTCAGTCAGAGCAGATGGACTGTAAGTTAACGTGATGGGCTTTCTGACATCACAAATCCCAAAAACTGTTTATCAGTTTAGTTTCTGTAAATGGGGGGATATAGATTGGGGGATAAGGAGCACTATACCTATTTATTCATTTAAAAATGATTTTAAGTTATTATTTTTTATTTTATTATTATTATTATTTTTTTATTTATTTTTTATTATTTAATATTTTTATTATTATTTTATTGTATTGTAATCATTTAAAGATTATTCATTTAAAACACTGAGAAAAACAAAATTTTTTATGAAACAGCCATTTTAACTGAGACTGTGGAAATGATCTACACATCTGATTGCAGTGTGTTCACAGCATCACACTTTTCCACACAGTCTTTTCTGACCTCTATGTTGAGCAGCCAGGACTGCAGGTTGGCTACAGCCTCCTCTCCCAGGGCCAGGTTCCAGATGACCACATACAGAGCTTTATCCGTGAAGAAACACTGGTTCACGGTGGACATGCTGGCCGGACCACCAATATCCCACACGTTGAAGGACACAGACTCAACCTGTTGACATCAGAGAGACAACTGCGGTCAATTAAACCCAATTAAATGCTAAATATATTAAACTGTATCTGATTAGAAGTGGGAAATCTTAACTAAACAAGACAGTTTCATAAAATAATTATGTTTTATGAATTTATTAAGGGGGGGGGGTTGTTGTTGTTGAGATTTTCCAATAATAAAAGCAAAATAGGAGTGCAGAATTCAAAACAAGGGTTTTTTAATCAACATCTGGAAAAAATAACCTGGTAAAGAAGAAACAGGGGAGCTCAAACAGTTCATAATATGAAGGTATGAATATATTATTGTGCATATTATTATAAAACAACACCATACAGATCATATTTGGCCAAATCACACACCTCTACACCCTTACAGTAAAACTATGTTGAGTTCACACTAATAAAAAGCCAGGGTGAAGACGTGTGTTTACTTTGGTGGTCAAAGCGATTCGCTCACAGCTGGACGTTTAAGAGATGAGCTCCTATTCACCACTGTTTACAGGGTGTCCGGTATTACAGCAAACAGCAGGGTCAGCAACTGCTGCCAGTTCCAGCTCAAAGACACACTTTTTCTTTATAGCTCATCATGTTACGTAATTTGGGAGCCAGGAGAGAAAGCCTGGGGTCGCGGTCCCCCTCATCCAACACTCGGGGCACTGTGAGGAACACATGGCCACAATTTTGTGGGGAGAGCGGCAGACCTCGCTGTTACAGATCTCCAAATCTGTTTAAATGTTAGTGACGCTATTAAAGCCGACACCGTGAGTAAATGGTACAAAACAGGCATGCTAGGATTAGTTATCGCAGCTGGCCTGACTGACGCGGCGAGGCGAGGGCAGTCTCTGGGGTTTTATGAGTTTGTGTGTGTGTGTGTGTGTGTGTGTGGGTCTGGGTGGGTTTTTGTAGCTTTTTTCACCAACAAACACATAAATAATCTGGTATTTATAAATGTTTTTGATTTAATTTCTTTTTATTAAATGAGATTAAATAATGGGCAAAAAGGTTTTATTATATATAACATGTACATGGGGATTTGGGACCATAAAAAACATATTAAACATATTATATATAAATAAAATATATAAATAAAAAAATAAAATATATACTGTGTACACATACACACACATACATATATATGTGCGTTACCTATATCCATTACCTATAAAACACATATGTGTGTGTGTCTGTGTTTTATACATGTTTCATATATTTTATATTATATATATATATATATATTTTATAAATTATATTTATGCATATATATTTAACTTTTTTATATATATACATATATATATACACATATATGATACATATTAATGGTAATATATAATTTATTAATGATAATATCCCATATATGGTATATGAACAACATAATATTCCTGTATTAATATTAATTAATAATGCTGTATGTTCATTTTTCTTACCTTATTTAATTTATTTTTATTTACTAAGACTGGGCATAAAAAGTTTTATTATATATAACTTATAAGGGACATAATAAAGTAATGTAAATATAAATAAAAATGTAAAATAAATATACTGTGTTTATATATGTGTGTTTAATACATGTTTAATGTATATGTTTTATGAATACATATATATGTCACTTATGCATATTTATATGACATAAATGAATGATAATATTTAATATATTAATGATAATATCCCATATATGTAATACATAATACAACGTTTTATGCATATACTGTATATATGTATACACACACTTACACAACATATTATTTCATATAGATATTTAAATAAGCAGTACATATGGGGCCAACTACTATCACAAATGGGCACCTGCCTACCCTGACAAAGTATAAAAACAATCGAGAGAGTGTGTGTGTGTGTGTGTGTGTGTACACCTAAGTGGGTTTATATTCAGAACGGGGGTCTGGACTTTAGCTGAAGCGTCCTTTTTCATACTGTTTGGATAAGTCAGTCTGTCTGTGACTCAGGGCCCTTTGAGACGGGGAGGAAGCTGAGTAGACTCACACCGGGAAACTAAATGAGACCACCACTAGTGCAGGGGTCAGAGGTCAGCTGGAACATTGGCACATACTGCAGCTCTTCATTTACTGTACACGACTCGCCGGCAGAGTCCAAGCAGAAGTGTTTTAGTTGCGATAGCTTTTAAAACCTCTTTAATAAACAGAGGCAGAGAACGTGCAGTAAGACCTCCGGCTATAAACGGCTGTGAAACCGACCCTGGTTCACGCTCTGACATCTTTAATGTTTGTTTGGAGAAGCTCAGCACTGTTACCGGGAAGCAAAGAGGCTGCATGTGAAAGGGTAGAGACCCGGCTGAGAGCATACATGTACAAGACCCTGTCAGCGCAGAATGTAAACTGAATGTAACCCATTATAGGATGAACTGTGTCGTTAAATAATAACATTTACAAACTGTAGATATCTGAGGATTAATATAATATGCAGTACTGAGCTAAAGTCTTAGTCCCCTATGCAGATTATAATAAAAACACTGATATTAGAATAAACACTAATAATAACACTCCTACAGAAAGTGGTGGGTGGAGGTTCTCCATCACTGTGTTCATCATTAGAACATCTCCAAAGTTCTCCTCTCTCATGGAGTCTAGTATTATTTAGAGTTCTCCTCAGATCAACACCTGGTTTGGTGGTAAATCAGGGCTTAATGATGGTAAATCAGGTGAGCTGCTGCTGCTGCTGCTGATGATGATGGAGTTGAACACATCCTCCACGCTGTGCTGGCTGGACTGGGGGGCGTCCAGGAGAACCCTGGAGGAACCGAGCTCTGTTCTTCAGACTAGCTCACCGACAAGATCTCACTACTTTCTTTCTTCAGAATGAGAAGCTCTTGTTTCTCCTTTTTACTGGATTTATGTTCACCTGCTTTATCTGTTCTGAGGAGATCTGGAGCTTCTACAGCAAAAACTCTCTTATTGATGAGAGACATGAGTTTAAATAATGGGATTAGGGGTCTAAAGTGTCTGCACTGCGCTGTGTATTGAAGGACTGAGTGGAAATATTTGATTTGTATGTTTTAATATGAGATATATTTTCTTAAGAATATCATCACTGTCATGAAAAAACTCACTTTTTGCCATGTTTCACTTTTTGACATCATGTGAATCTGACAGTTGTTCTTTAAATTGTATCAGAATATCATGTTAAATGGGCCAATAGAAATGCTCTAACTTCCATTGAAAGTTAAGGGCATATGGACATAAAAGACTACTGTCTGACAGCAGCCATATTTTTCTTTTGCTTTTATGGGGTGTTTCCGGGATGTGGTGTTCAGTACCTAACCAGTGAACCGGTGACAGGGTCATGGGTGCCCAAAGCTCCCTAATGCGTTCCTTGGAGGCCCCACCTCACAGCTTACAGCATTTGGGAAGGATCTGCTGCTAACGTATTGGGGTCAGATACCATAGGACACCTTTAGAGGGCTTGTGGAGTCCATGATTCGACAGGTCAGAGCTGTTTTGGCAGCACAAGGGGGACCTACACAGTATGAGGCAGGTGGTATTAATGTAATGGCTGATCGGTGTAAGTTACCATGTTCCCAAAAATGAGAAATGCGACTAATATAAAAGAAGTGTCATTCAAAAGTGTGTGTGTGTGTGTGTGTGTGTATATGTGTGTGTGTGCGTTTGAGTGTGTGAGAGTGTGTTTGGATTCTTACGCCAGTTTTGACTCCGCTGGGTCGCTCCAGCTCCCAGGCGGATGTGCGGACGCTGCGCTCGGAGGACAGGAATGAGGAGGATTTTCCGGTCTGAAGGCCCTCCAGCAGAGCGCTCTTGCCCTGCCGCGGCGGCCCCACCACCATCAGCTTCAGCAGCCGGCAGGCCTCCGCCCGCCTCAGCTCCGCACGCAGAAATGCCAGCACGGCTGCCGGCCCTGACACACACACACACACACACATAAACAGAAGAGATGGTCAGGGCAAGCTTGAAAAGGCAAGTCACCTGGTAGTCTTAATATTTGATTGTAGCCAACTTTAAATAATACGGTTATTAAAAAAATAACAATAACAATAATAATAATAGTAATAATGGTCTGATTATTTATCTGTTCTTTTTCTATTCAGTGTTTAATGTTAAAACCTTTAAGAAAAAATATGGATTTGAAAATATGGAGCCAAAATATACTTGAGTGACAGTAAAAAAAAACTGCATAAAACTTCATAAAAGTAAAAAGTAAACATTTTAACACGTACATTAATTTTCATTTGGTGGTGTGTAGAGTGGTGAATATTTGATTGTACTGGTCCTGACACAAAGATAGAGCTACACTGTAAAGTATATATGCTGACGTTTATTTTTTATCAAAATATATTTTATTTTATATATATATATATATATATATATATATATATATGTATTTTTTGGCTTTGTTTTTTTTTTATCTTAAAATATTAGCAAACATTTAATTCTAAAAAATGTAAATAAAAATAAACTGTAAGTAAAAGTTAACTTAAAAACAAGTAACTCAAATGTTTTAATAAGTTATAAGTTAAAGTCTCTATTTTAGAGTTATATTTAGTGTTTATCAGTATGTCAACTTATACAAATACATTCGGAAAGTTATATAAAAACAGTTATATAATATTTATATTTGCATTTATATATATAACTGAGTTTTACTTGACATCTCTAATAACAGCTTTGAATGAAAAATTACTCTGTTAAATAAACATGCTTTAACTCATTCCAACACTCCAAGGCTTATCACACACTATAGTGTATCACCATAGCAAAACTGTGGATAGCTCCGTTACACACCGAGAGAAATTTCTTTAGCTGTTCTAATAAATAATATATATATATTTAATATACTCGCGGCTGATTGCAGTTCATTCGCTCTTGCACAACTATACACTGTGAATACACTGGATATATCCTGAACTGCAGTCATTGCATGAATTTGATTGGATGTTTTAATCAAACATAATCTAAAAGGAGCTGGATTGACTGGCAGGGGAAATGGAAAACATCCCCCGGTCCAAAATATGATGAGTAAAATTCATAACTGAATAAAATGACCATAGTAACAAAGTACTGTACAAGTCACTAGGCCTAGAGTTACGACCACCCATTGCCCTCATCCTCTGAACACTCTAATGTCCACACCCTCACGCTCCGTCTCCTCTTATCATCCTCACACAGGCAGATGAGAGAGATCTGGCCCCGATCTGTAATGTGAGAGAGAGGAACATCACCGCACCCATCAGCTCCATCTCCACACCGACACGCTGCCACTGCCAGCACTGCCAGGCCTTTGGGGCGTGCTGAGATGAAGCTGATGCAGCAGATGTAGGTCACTGCCTGTTTGGGAGTGTGTGGTAGCGTGTGCCTGGGTTCAAAACAAATCTGAATGAAGCCGCATGCGCCTGCTGTGCTGCGTTTCTAAAAGGCTACAGATATTCAGACTGATTCGACTCGGTGTCCGGCTCCAGCTCCAGCTGGACAGTCGCTCGCAAAGCGAATCGAAAAAACATCCGTAAATGCAATAAGCGTCTGTGCTAATGTGCCGAACGGAGCGGTGGTAGTAGCGTCCACACTGTACCATCCTTGCGGACGTCTGCAGGAACGTTGCTGATGTTCAGCTCCTCGATGTCCAGCTGCCAGAGGTTGGAGAGCTGGCCAAGCTCAGCGGGAAGCTCCTGGATGCCAGGATTACTGCAGAAAGCAAAGCAAATCGGGATCTTAGAACAGCAACATCCAGCACCTTTACAAGGCCGTATTCTGGGATGTCATATTTTCCATGTATCAAGTAGGAAATCTGAACTGAACGGTTCCCCACAAGTCGGATTTACAGACCCTCACCAACCCAGTACTGTCCAGCTTCTCTCTGTGGACGTGTCTTTCCATGGTGTTCCTAGTGGTCACTAATGGGATACTAAATTTTTTTTAGAATTATAGAAAACTAAATGCACTTTTACACTGTGGGAAGTGACCAGTCCACTCCACACTTATGCACTACATCTCCCATAATTCCATGCTGCAAGAGTAACTCACTTGGACAGATAGAGCTCGGAGAGGTTTCTGAGGGAGCACACGGACGACGGCACGCACTCCAGCTGGTTGTCGTTCAGGAAGAGCACTTCCAGCGAATCCCGCAAGATTTCGGGAAACTGGACAGGACAGGCTGCCAGAAGAGAGCAGGAGAGAGTTAGCACAACCACACGCTCCGCAGTAACAGACTGATCGACAGCCATAGAAGGGCATGGCAGAGAGGTTGTGGTGTGGACGGGAAGGAGAGAATTTTTCTCCCGTGACAGAGCTGGCGTAAGTTAACGGCAGAGCCTAAAGTGAAGATGATGGAAATTTCAAATTGGTGTCGACAGCTGTTGCTAATGCCACCCGCCGGGTGAACGTGGCTTTGTATAATTAGAGATACTAGCAGTCTAAAACGGGAGATCAAATAGCTTGTGTGATCACCAAAGCCCATAGTGACCGTGAAACTGCCTACTTGTAGCCAAAATAGCAAATCCAGAATCATCAAACGTCTCTAAGAAGCCAAACTCTATATAACTATAGAATAAACCCATAAAAATATAAAGCCAGTGGTCAGTGAGAGTGTCTACCTGTAATTAACTCTATATAACATTAGAATAAACCCAAATAAACATAAAGTCAGTGGTCAGTGAGAGCGTCTACCTGTAATTAACTCTATATAACATTAGAATAAACCCAAATAAACATAAAATCAGCGGTCAGTGAGAGCGTCTACCTGTAATTAACTCTATATAACATTAGAATAAACCCAAATAAACATGAAGTCAGTGGTCAGTGTGAGTGTCTACCTTTAATTAACTCTATATAACATTAGAATAAACCCAAATAAACATAAAGTCAGTGGTCAGTGAGAGTGTCTACCTGTAATTAACTCTATATAACACACACACACACACACACACACACATATATATATAAGGCAGGAGGGTTGTATTAACTGCCTTTGTGAAAAAGTGTGCTGTGCTTTCAAATTCAGACACTGCTTGACACTAAACTTATCTGAATCTCCATGGAAACTTGCACACCTATCACAGTTGCCATGACAACTTTAAGTCCAGTACAGTCTCCAGTGTTTTTGTCCAGTGTAACTGCGTGTAGTGAATGTACTGATTTGAAAAAGATGGACTGTCCAGTACCTGGCTCTGGGTCTCTGCGGTGCCACGTGGTGAAAAAGGCCAGTTTTCTGGTCTTGGTGTTATCTTCTGTCCTGAAACCAGCAGCAGAACCTCAGCTTGAGATCATCCCAAACAGAGGCTTATTTAACAGCATGATGACTCAGCAGAGGCCCAGATTAATAGGGTGGATATCAGTGGTTTGGAAGAGTGTGTGTGTGTGTGTGTGTGTGTGTGCAACCTACTTCCCCAGCTGGTTTCTGGACAGGTCTAGTGTTCGGAGTTGAGAGCATTTCCATTTGTTGGGAGCGGGCAGAGTCGAGATTTGATTGCCGCACAGCTTCAGGGAAACGATGGCCTGGAATCACACACACATAAATACACACACACACACACACACACACACACACACACACACACACACACACTAATGAGTCGATCTGGGACTGCTTAAACTTGAACGTAAAGCCGTTTCTCTCATTACAGCCCAAGAAGAGTCTTTTACAGTATCTGTATCTGCAGATTATTCTACACACACCCACACAGATGAAGAGGCCTGCAGCACAGGCCCACACACACACTCTACCGCATACAGCACAAATATTCAGCTGCAGATTATAGCCTTCCCTTAACACGCAGAGCAAATGCATTAAACAGTACACACAGGCCTCTGCTAAGAGCCCTCGCTCTAGTAAAGCCCACTGGGTTCACACCGCTTCCTCAGCGAACAACAAACCCGACAGACCCAGCACACCCAGCAGACCCAGCACACCCAGCAGACCCAGCACACCCAGCAGACCCAGCAGACCCAGCAGACCCAGCACACCCAATCCAAGTGTGTAAATGTTTGGCGTTCAGAGCAGCAGAGTTCAAACTGCTGAAGCGTTAAATTGTGTTTGGGATCTTGGATTATTTTGCCTCTCTCTGAAAGTCACTTTCTCTCTCACACACATAAAACCCTGCTTTGCCTTTCAGGAAACTTAAACGAGCATCAGTCAGTCAATTAATCTGATAATCTCCCCTAATTAATTAGAACTATTCAAAACTGTGCATGAAGAACATAATAATTCTTTTAGCAAAACCCTCAGCTTCATCTCCCCAACCAACGCCCCACTACTCCAGCCCCATCTCCACAACCAACGCCCCACTACTCCAGCCCCATCTCCACAACCAACGCCCCACTACTCCAGCCCCATCTCCACAACCAACGCCCCACTACTCCAGCCCCATCTCCACAACCAACGCCCCACTACTCCAGCCCCATCTCCACAACCAACACCCTATCATTCCAGCCCCATCTCCACAACCAACGCTCCATTACTCCAGCCCCATCTCCACAACCAACGCTCCATTACTCCAGCCCCATCTCCACAACCAACGCCCCATTACTCCAGCCCCCTCTCCTCAACCAACGCCCATTACTCCAGCCCCATCTCCTCAACCAACACCCCATTACTCCAGCCCCAACTAAAACGCCCCATTACTCCAGCCCCATCTCCCCAACCAACGCCCCATTACTCCAGCCTCATCCCCACAACCAACGCCCCACTACTCCATCCTCATCCCCCCAACCAACGCCCCATTACTCTAGCCTCATCCCCCCAACCAACGCCCCATTACTCCAACCTCATCCCCTCAAACCACACCCCATTAGTCCAGCCTCATCTCCCCAACCAACGCCCCATTACTCCAACCCCATCCACACAACCAACCCCCTATCACTCCAGCCCCATCCACCCAACCAACACCCTATCACTCCAGCCCCATCTCCCCAACCAACGCCCCATTACTCCAGCCTCATTCCCCCAACCAACGCCCCACTACTCCAGCCTCATCCCCCCAACCAACGCCCCATTACTCTAGCCTCACCCCCCCAACCAACGCCCCATTACTCCAACCTCATCCCCTCAAACCACACCCCATTAGTCCAGCCTCATCTCCCCAACCAACGCCCCATTACTCCAACCCCATCCACCCAACCAACACCCTATCACTCCAGCCCCATCTCCCCAACTCCAACGCACCATTACTCCAGCCCCAACTAAAACTCCCCATTACTCCAGCCCCATCTCCCCAACTCCAACGCCCTATTACTCCATAATGGTTTTCGTCTCTAACAAATACAACTAAAATAGAAAACATGAACAGTAGCTCTAAGAGGGTCAAAATCTAAATCTGGGCTCATCCTGCTGATGAATCTGAAACTCTTCTCTGTGACCTCTTTGTTTTGTGTTGCTTGGTCTCCTGCAGTTCTCTCCTCGCAGAAGCTCCCTGCAAAAGCTTTAGACTGTCCAGAATTCAGTCGTCTGACACTCAATCATGGCTTTGTATCAAACCTGGGCTTCAAACTCATCACTGCCTTCCTATTACAGAAGCTTCCTTCATCCTCCCAGTCAGCCTCATTGTTAACATGCTTTCCATCTTCAAATCTCATCACATCTCCTCCTTGTCTTCTCATTGTGTTCCATTTGTCCTCTAAAATGTTCCTTGTTCCTTTTTTCGGATTGAGATCAACGCTGGAGTGATGGAGCTCCATCCAATACCTTCGGGATGAGCTGGAGTGGCGTTTGTGATCCAGGACTAAATCATCCAGCTGATGCTCTTGTGGCCGAATGCAATCACATTCAAGTATGAAGCCTTCCCAGAAGAGTAGAAGCTGTTATTGCAGCTAAGTGGGGACAACCCCCCCCCACCCCCGTTAATACCCCTGTGGACATGACGTGTACTCAGAATTCAGCTCCAACCCTGTAGCTGTTCAGCATCTTCCTGAAGACGATACTGCTAGTAGGTTTGGGCTGACATGGGCTGACCCTGGCTACCGAAGCTAGGGGGCTCCTCAGCAGTCCTGAAAGCACTGCCATTAAGCACACTGCTGGCTGCTGGACCACTGCCTGCCAAACTTCTATTTTCTTTTTTGAGCTTAGACTGTGGAGGGTGGTTGTAAATAACTAGCTGGTGACCGTCTCCATGAATTTATGCATCAGGGCTAATCCCACTAAGAATTTTAATACAGTTTTCTGTGAAAAACGTATTATATATAACATAAACATGGATGATACTGATGGTGGAAATATGAGAAAGTCATTCACAGGCTCTACCATAAAGAAGAAAATCTAAGAAAAAATATTAAATACTCAACAAACAGCACATGTAATGAGAGCAATGCCACCATGAGGCAAAAAGGAGAATTACAGGTCAACAAAACCTTTTTAACATGAATCTACAGCACTGTGTAGAGGTTTAAGACACCTAATCACATTATTTTTACTGTAAAAGCTCCAGATCTCATCAGAACAGATAAAGCAGGTGAACACAAATCCAGTAAAAAGGAGAAACAGGAGCTTCTCATTCTGAAGAAAGAAAGTAGTGAGATCTTGTCGGTGAGCTAGTCTGAAGAACAGAGCTCGGTTCCTCCAGGGTTCTCCTGGACGCCCCCCAGTCCAGCCAGCACAGCGTGGAGGATGTGTTCAACTCCATCATCATCATCAGCAGCAGCAGCAGCTCACCTGATTTACCATCATTAAGCCCTGATTTACCACCAAACCAGGTGTTGATCTGAGGAGAACTCTAAATAACACTAGACTCCATGAGGAGAACTTTGAGAGGAGAAGTTCTAATGATGAGCACAGTGATGGAGAACCACCACCACTTTCTGTAGCAGTGTTATTATTAGTGTTTAATCTAATATCAGAGTTTTACTGATTAAGACTTTTGAACAGTACTGTATTAACTCTCTTTCCTCACCTCAAGCTCAAATATGTAGGAAGGCAGCTCCTTCAGAGCATTTTCAGAGAAGTCCACCTCCTTCAGGTGGGTTCTCCAGAAGATGGAGATGGTGTCGGGGAGGCTCTCGATCTGGTTGCACGCAGCTTTGCAGATTTTCTGTGCCAAAAGAAAAAAAGCATTAGTCGTGATTACCAATTAGGCAACAGGGGGCAGTGGTGGCTCAGCGATTAGAGCTCCGGGCTGTTGCTGACAGGGTTGTGGGTTCGATACCCAGGCATGGCAAGCTGCCACTGTTGGGCCCTTGAGCAAGTGCATTTTTGTCTATCTGACGAAACATTGTAATAAATATCATTAAAAAATGTCTTTTAATATCGTGATATTACATTTTTCCATATCGCCCAGCTCTAATTAGCCAAAACATTAAACCCACCAGCTGAATATTGTGTAGGCCTCCCTTGTACCACCAAAGTTGTGAGGTGGGGCCTCCATGAGCATCAATGAGTCTTGGGCGCCCATGACCCAAAGGGTGCCCAACCTTGAAGCACCTTTGGTAGGTACTGACCACTGGAACACCCCAGGAACACCCCACAAGACCTTCCTGATGTTCTGCAGATGTTCTGACCCAGTCATTGTCTAGAACATCACAGTTGGTTCTTGTCAAAGTGTCTCAGATTCTTGTCCTCGCCCATTTTCCTGCTTCAACAGCACTTAATATCGTGCTATTACATTTTTCCATATCGCCCAGCTCTAATTAGCCATAACATTAAAACCACCCGCTGAATATTGTGTAGGCCCCCCTTGTACCACGAAAACAGCTCTGACCCGCTGAGACATGGACTCCACAACACCTCTAAAAGGCGTCCTGTGGGATCTGGCACCAAGACTATAGGAATTAGCAGCAGATCTTTTAAGTCCTGGAAGAAGAAAGGGAAGTCGAAAGGCAACACACCAGAGGGCAGGCCCAGGGGTCCGGGAAGTGGCTGAGTCTGTTCCTGCTGATGTTGAGGCTGCTCAGGGCTTTAAAGCAGTGCAGCACAGTGGAGGACAGATCAGTCAGGTGGTTATCAGACACGTCCAGCTCCTGAAGCTTGCGCAGCCCGATCCAGTTAGTGCCTGGAAAAGAACAGAAGGAAAGAGCCAGAGAGAAATATTCACCCACTGCAGACTTTCAACTTTTACAACAGTTTAGCACAAAGCAGATTTCCATCATTTCCCAAAAATTCTCAAAAATGGTTCTTAGTGCCAGAAGTTTGATACCAGGCTAATGCAGCTAACAAGCACTGCAAAGCTATGTGAAACTGTGTGAACTGGGCGTTTTCCCTCCTGACACTGGATCTTAGGACAGTAGAGACAGTTAATAAGCTGGATCTCGTTTTAATACCCTTGATTTCAGAAGAAACAATCAATGAGCAGGTGCAGGTGTCAATAAATGCTGATGTGGATGTGAGGCAGGTGTGTAAGGAGTTGGTGGTGCTATGATAATTGGTGGGGTTTAGACGTCCAGCACAAAACTGAGGCAGCAAATTTAGTCTACTCCTCGGCTCACTGATTACATTACATTTGAGGTGAGGGTAGATATGGGAAATGAAGCATTTCAGCCTATGAGACCTCTGTATTTTATTATTCTGCACTCTGTGTCTCGTCTGCACTCTGACCATAATCACGCTGACCATATAACCATGTGCTAAAAAGCATTATGAGCAAATCAGATCCAGACATCCTGGCTCTGACTTGTGTTAATCATCAACGGTTCTCATAACTTCAGTTTAAACAAGCATCTCCTTACCCTTCACTCAGTCTGCTCCTGTAAATAATCTGCTACAAACAATTAGCCCTGACTGAGTGAATCGGTCCGGTTCAGTGGAAACACATGCATGCATGCGTGTGTGTGTGTGTGTGTATTTGTGTTTGCGCTCGAGTACCGTTCGGGATATTGAAGAGGACGGCGAGTTTGTTCTTGGCTGCGGAGAGATGCTGGATCTGGCCGAGGTGCAGCAGGCCTGCCGGGAGACTCTCCAGCTCGTTCTCGCACAGATTGACCTGGCTTAATCTTCAGAGGACACAAACACCACCCCATGAAGAGCAGGAGGAGAGAGGGAGAGAGAGAGAGAGAGAGAGAGAGAGAGAGAGAGACAGAGAGAGATTACATTAGTTTATAGGAAGCTTAAGGCCACAAATAACCCAAAGGCAGACGTCTGAGATGAAGAGCATTCTGTTGGGCTCCTGTAATGCACTCGGCACAGGTGACACTAGCGTGCTAACAAGTGACTTTATGCAAGTCGAGCTGAGTCTGACCCTAACAGAGCCCTAAACACTAACCCTGACCCCAATCCTAGACCCTGAACTTAATCCTAACCCTTTCCTAAACCCTAGCGCTAAGCTCTTACTTTAACATAACCCTAAACACTAACCCCAATCCTAGACCATGAACTTAATCCTAATCCTAACCCTTTCCTAAACCCTAGTGCTAAGCTCTTACTTTAACATAACCCTAAACACTAACCCTAACCCCAATCCTAGACCATGAACTTAATCCTAATCCTAACCCTTTCCTAAACCCTAGCGCTAAGCTCTTACTTTAACATAACCCTAAACACTAACCCTAACCCCAATCCTAGACCCTGAACTTAATCCTAACCCTTTCCTAAACCCTAGTGCTAAGCTCTTACTTTAACATAACCCTAAACACTAACCCCAATCCTAAACCTAACCCTGCCCTAGTGTAAACTCTAATCTGTATGAATAACCTGCATGTTATTTATACAGTTCACTCTTCTGTAAATCATATCAACTCCTTACTGCTCAAAGAGAACCTAATTTAACCCTGTTAGATTAGCCACTGGGCTGGACTACCACTGGAGAATAATGTGATAATGTATTCCAGATCAGACACTAGAGGGCGCTCCCGGGCAACTCTGGAATAAATGTCCATATGGAGGCTTTGAGAAAATTTTTTATTTTTCTTTTGTTTTTAATAATTTTTATACCAACACCTGCACTCGACTCCTCAATACAGAACAGAGCCAATGATGTGTGCTGATGGTAATCAGCTCACCAGCCAATCAGCACTCATTAGCCTGCTTGATTTAAAAAAAAAAAGGCGTCTATTTAGTCCCATTCAACCGCCATTCAATAAGGACTCATACTCATACAGGCCCACCCTCCCGCTTTTGTAAGTCATTTGATGGTAGAATAGGAGGAACAGGAGGCCAGGCTCCTCCTAGACTGGCTCTGGTATAGCCACTGCCCTGAACAACTCCCCTGATCCCACGAACGTCCTGAAGGCCATGTCTCGCACGCCAGGCTTCGTAATGCACTGTACCTGCTGCAGATGATCTCCTGTGAAGACTGAGGGGTGGGGAGCTCCTTGAGCTGGTTGTAGGACAGGTTGAGTGTGTTGAGGTGGATGAGGCCCCACGGCACCACGGAGGGAAGGGAGTTCAGATTATTATGGGACAGATCCAGCACCGTGATCCTGGAGGAGACATCTAGTAACCAGTCCAGCTCCAGCCACTGCAGCTTTAGTCCCGACCATTGCACTCTCAGAGGCTGGAGACACACACACACACACACACACACACACATACACACACTTTGAACATTTTGCAGAGCTTTGAACCTGAACTAACATCACAACAACCTATACATATATCACATATACACCACATGTCCAAATGTTTGCGGACACACCTTCTAATGAATGCATTCAGCTATTTGAAGTTGCACCCATTGCTGACACAGCTTGTCTGGTTCCTGTAGACACTAGATTACTGCCAATAGATTAGGACTTTCTGACGCAGATAAACATGAACCTATTATGCCTAATGCCAGACGTGGGCTAGAGGGGTATAAAGCATTGAGCTGTGGAGCAGAGGAACAACTGTGTTCTCTGGAATGATGGATGATGGTGCTCCATCCAATACTTTTGAAACGAGTTGGGGAGTTGGGCATGAGGAATCTAGTCGAAATCTAGTCTTCTTCCCTGGATAGTGGAGACTTAGTTACTCCAACAAAAGCAGGGTAAACTCTTTTTTATAATAGTACCCTTAATTTCAGAATAAACAATGATGATAATGAATGAGCAGGTGTCCGAATACTTTTGTCCATATCACGTATCTACCTAAACTGTTCCTTTTTTTTGCAGGGCTTCTTTTTGAGTGAGGCGCAATGTCCACAATTTTACTGGGACATTTACTGTTGGGTACATCCATGTGGTATTTTTTTGCAGGACGGTGTGGTTCATGAACCGCTAACCGAGCAGCATGGTAAAACTGCTGGTAGTCTTCATTTATGAATGAGCAAACATGCTAATGTCCTGATATCACAATACATTTGGCAGCGCACATTATAAACCTGCCCCATTCTCTACTAGAATATGTACCAAGACTAGAGATGCATCGATCCAATATTAGGATCGATATCGGTCCTGATATTAACAAAATTAGCTGGATTGGGTGTCGGATAATTAGCCCGATCCATGGAACTGATCCTTTCACTTTAATTGGTCGGTGTGAGACTGAACTAAATGTTTACATGTTTGCAATTTTTAGTTGCTGCTTGTATGTTTGACCAAGTTACTTATTTATTACTTATTTATTCTCAGGTTCAGCTGCTAGATTTTATTTTGAATTATGCTAAAAATTAAAAAATAAGAATAATTACTTTTTGTGAGTTTGACAAAGTGAAGCTACTTATTTTCTGTTTCGGTTGATACATTTTAATTATTTTAATATATTTTAAGAAGTTTGACTACTTTCTTATTTTGAATTTGAATGCTGTGTCCAGGTCCTGCACAATTATTTATTTTAGTAACAAATTAATAGCAATTTAGTACATTTATATCTGTGTGTTAATTTGTTATATTTTGTTTCACAGTTAGTAAAGTAATGATGAAGTCAATCCTGATGCCTTAAATCTCTCCCACATGGTGAGGTGTACGGTTTATTAATTCAACAATGGTATCGGATCGGTATCGGGTATCGACCGATGTGCAAAGTTACGCAGCTCCTGATTAGAGGAAGTGTTCCTCAGAGCTCTGCACATGACATGAATCTCACTCTTGTAGTCTGAACCTCATGCTTTGCTGTCCAGTCTAACAGATACAGTGTCAGATACAGCTACAGCTAAACACACCGGCACGACATACATACGTCCCGTAGCTGCAGGGCTAGCAGCTGAAAGCAGACTCCTACAGAACTTCCCCAAAATACATCACCAACAACTCAGAGGACACTGATCTTGGCAATTAGGTGAAGTGAGCTCACTGGTTGAATGCTCCCGTCAGTCTGCATGTCCTTCTCCTCCAGGAGGCGCTGTCTCAGCAGCTGCCGGCTGAACTCGCCGTGGTCCATTAACGTGTAGGAAGAGAAGCCGGCGCCATTCTCCAGCAGAAAGTTGGCTATTTCGTGATTTCCTGAGAATAGAAGCAAGGCTGAGGGTTACACTGCAGGAAGTGCTAGACGTTATGTATTCTCTCTCTCTGTCTCTCTCGCTCGCTCAATCGCTTGCTCGCTCGCTCGCCGTCTAGCTTTAAAGAGGAACTACATCTTGCAATGTCAGGATCAAACAGGGAAAGTAGGTAGTGTGAGAAAAATCCCCTGTTCTCGGTACTTGCTGGCTGACGTGGCTCCAAACCAGGCCAAAAGCAGTCCACCAGCCAATCATCTACCAGTGAACGGAGAGGCTCTCATGCTGGTTGTGGGTTTACTTCTGTCTATTCTAATGTTGGCTAATGTCAAGCCCCAGATTCTTTACTCTGATGCCTTGAAAACCACATGAGAACCTTATTTGGTTCCATAAAGAACCCACAGTCATAACAGAGATATGTGAGTCTGAAGAACCTCCAAATTGCTCCAAATTGAAGATCTTGAAGTTCTTCACTCTCTGTTACAACTACAGAACTTCCTTATGGAACCAAAAGTGGTTCTTCTATGGCATCACTTCAAGAACCTCCTGAAGCACCTTTATATTTAGAAGAGGGTACATCAGTCCAGTCCTGAATAAACCTACTGTCCACTCCCCACTCCTCTCACGCAGATCTCAGAGCCTGTGGTGAAAATTACAGTTCAGTGAAAGATAACAGACGTTTGCTGACACTGACTCCCCAGACCGGACGGCTAACATCCACTTGTGCAATCAAGCGTGAAATCGTATCACTCAGCCATACAGTCATAGACCATGCTGTTCATGCTAATCTTCCCCCGCCCTGCGAAAACATCTCAGATACAGCTCTGTGAAGCTCTGCTCAGAACAGAAGACCTTGCCGATGGCCGACTTTCACACCTACCTTGGTTAGTTTGGACTTTCGGACCTTTCGATTTGGTCCGAACCAAAAACAGTAGACGTGAAGGTGCCGTGAACCACAGTCTCAACCAAAAAGGACCAAAAAGAGGTGGTCTCGGCCCTGGATCACCTAAACCCTGGTCCAGGTTGTTTGTAGGTGAACCCACTTTTTTGGATGGTTTGGACTGTCGGACCAATTGCAGGAGGCTATTGTTGAGGCAGGCTAATGTCACCTATCAGCACCTCTGACCAGCATGTTCATTTGGCGAATCTGAACTAGTTTTAACTAGAGTACTGTGCCTGAAGTTGGTGCTGCTGGTATAAATACCATTAATATTAGCAAGAAAGTGGCAACGAAAAAAATCTGTCTACTCATTTTATCCAGGAAAACATACATTTTCTAAGAATTTTGCCACGTTCTAAGAGCAAAGTACAGAAGTGATGGCTGTTAAATTATGTAGCTCATGGAGTTTAACAACTATCTCCATTGAGGTCATGTCCAAAACCTGCTTCTGGGATCCTGCATCTATTATAAATAAGGCTACTCAAAAGCCCTGCCCATCCTGGCAATCCAAAGATCAAACTCTTGAACCCATTGCTGACACGGATGTGCAAATGCACACACTACAGTCAACAGATTAGGACTCTCTGGAGCAGATAATAAACATGAACCTACTGGCACTACGCTGCCTAATGCCAGGCGTAGGTTTTGAAGAACATTTTTTAGGGCAATCAAGAAGAAACACTGGAGGGGTGTGGTGTGTTTGTACCTGCTCCGGCAGCAGCGTATAGCGGCAGGCCAGTGATGACCGCAAACTCGTCACTGTGTATGGCGCAGTCTTCTGCATTGGCCTGGTAACTGAGGACCAGCAGCTTAACCACCTCTAAATGGCCTTGCTGGCATGCCGTAGCCAGCATCCAGTTCAGCAGATCTTTACGGACACAAGGACCTGAAAGAAAGCAATGGAGAAAAGAAAGAGACTTACATAGGCAGTTCTCAGTTCTCCCGCTGGTTAAACTGAGCATTTCCACCATAGTTAAGTTTCCAACCAGCCGTAACTCAGCATCAGAACCACAGAATCTAAATTGCTCCAAATTGAAGATCTTGAAGTTCTTCACTCTCTGTTACAACTACAGAACTTCCTTATGGAACCAAAAGTGGTTCTTCTATGGCATCACTTCAAGAACCTCCTGAAGCACCTTTATATTTAGAAGAGGGTACATCAGTCCAGTCCTGAATAAACCTACTGTCCACTCCCCAACCATTCCTGCTTCCCGCTCACGCAGATCTCAGAGCCTGTGGTGAAAATTACAGTTCAGTGAAAGATAACAGACGTTTGCTGACACTGACTCCCCAGACCGGACGGCTAACATCCACTTGTGCAATCAAGCGTGAAATCGTATCACTCAGCCATACAGTCATAGACCATGCTGTTCATGCTAATCTTCCCCCGCCCTGCGAAGACATCTCAGATACAGCTCTGTGAAGCTCTGCTCAGAACAGAAGACCTTGCCGATGGCCGACTTTCACACCTACCTTGGTTAGTTTGGACTTTCGGACCTTTCGATTTGGTCCGAACCAAAAACAGTAGACGTGAAGGTGCCGTGAACCACAGTCTCAACCAAAAAGGACCAAAAAGAGGTGGTCTCGGCCCTGGATCACCTAAACCCTGGTCCAGGTTGTTTGTAGGTGAACCCACTTTTTTGGATGGTTTGGACTGTCGGACCAATTGCAACAGTTTAGAGTCATTGTTCCACCGTTACAATGACTCTAAACTGTTCTGCTGCCTTCTGAGGATGCTTGTTTACTGCTGTGGCCTGAGAATAACGTCTGTTAACGACACCTACAATACACTAGAGGGCCCTTTGCTAAAACACAGCGGTAAAAACAAAGGATCGGAACTGAATCAGACTTAAAATAGCAGTATTGCTTCAATGGTCCGTTGTAGATGCCTCGTAGCTGCTCACCTGACATAATACGGAGTATGTATTCAATGCAACTGAACTCTAAGTTCATTATAAAAGGCGGTCTGTTGAATGTAACCCTGCATCTTGATCTGAAATCTACTAAGGTTTGAGATTAGGCTTAGATGTAGGGTTAGCATCTATGATGGATCACCCCAGTAAAGTGTTACCAAAATAGCTTATCCATTAAAACATGCCTGCATCAGCACCGACTCACTGGACCGGATTGGGACATCCCTACACAGGACAAAACGACATATTAGGTTTTCTACAGTGGCGTTAACTTTACCCCACATAGCAAAACTGTAAGATCCAGGGTACCTAGCTCGGGCCCAATGCATATGTATGTAGCCGTATGTTGGAACAACATGAGAGCCAGAGAAGTTAGTGTATCAGACATTCAGAGCCTGAGTCATATGTCAGGGGCATCGTCTAATACAAAAGCATAATCGATAATTCATAAAAGCCAAGCGGGCTTCCCAGAAACTGCGAGATGAGATGGTCTGGACCTCTAACTCACTTCAATCAAGAGAGTCAAACAGCCCAGCACTGTCTGGTCTCTGAGTGGTGACCTAACTCGACCGGCTGCGAGATGTACAACGTTACATGCCGCCATGCTTCATAGCGGTGGAAATCCAAGGTGGAAAGGGAAGTTGTAGTGATGCTTCGTTGGAACACGTCACCAACATGGGCTTTCACTTCCCGTCACTTGTTTTAAGGTCTTCGGGTCAGGCTAGCAACAGTTCCACTGACTGATTTTGTGCTCTAGCAGGGCTTTGGGGGACCTCAAGGTTGCTGAAATCATCTTCTGGCTGCAATCCTCTTTGGCTTGTCTCAATACACACTGCTATCTAGACAGTATATGTATTGTATATGTATTCAGTATATGGTGCAACTGCACACACATAGCTTGTCAAGTCCCTCTGGAGAGTGGTCTTGCCATCATGAACCTATTGGCACCATGCTTGAATATAGCCCCCCAACAATTGAGCTGTGGAAGGACTGTGTTCTCTGGAATGATGGATGGTGGTGCTCCACCCAGTACTTTCGGGATGAGCTAGAGAGCTGAGGATGAGGTGGGGTGGTGATCTTCCAACATCCTTTCCACACTAACACACCTTAGACACTGAATGCAATCAAATCCTCACAGCACTGCTCCTCTAAAATCTAGTAGAAAGCCTTCTTCTGGACGGTAGAGACAGTTACTCCAACAAATTAGTGAGCAGGTGTCCCAATACTTTTGTCCATATAGTGTACAGTTCACTATACAGTTCACTCACACAACAATCACAGCACAACCACAAGGTTTCACACTGACAAAACCTCAGATGTCTTCACAATCTTCTAAAAGGAGGAGCCCACACACAGAAGGTCCACCAGTGAATACACACTTCTGTTGCACAATTTAGCGGTTCCCCATTCACCAGTAGAAGGGACCCACCACAGACCAGATATGACTTGGGTGGTAGACCTTTCTAGCACATTAGCACACTGACATGGTAGTGATCATGGAAGTGTGTGCATGGTGCTAGAATGAGTGTACCAGACGCTAGGTTTGAGTGGTGGTCCAGCTGAAAATATCAATCCAAGGGTGGTTCAGAGGTCTGAAACTGGCAGATGATGAAGGGCAAAGGCTAAAGGGTGTGCACCTATAAGATGTATCAAGGTAGGTGAGGTCATATAAATTGACCAATAGGTGCACATACACGGACACACCACTCACTAACACTACTACTACGCTGATATCACTGCTGTACAGGGAATGAGCCTCCACCCCAAACTGTGCTCTCTGGAATGATGGTGGTGCTCCATCCAATACTTTTGGGATGAGGCAGGGGTGGCTCATGACAGGGTTGTGGGTTCGATACCCGGGCTCGGCACTGTTGGGCCCTTGAGCAAGGCCCTTCACCCTCTTGGCTCCTCGGGTGCTGGAGTTGGCTGCCCACCGCTCTGTTCGTGTGTGTGTTAACTACCACAGATGGCCAAAATGCGGAGGACAAATTTTGATGTCCCAATACTTTTGTCCACAAGGTGTACAAGGTTTTTGTGTGATGAGACGATATGCTACACACAGTAAGACCAAACTCACGTGGAATGGTGTCCAGTAGCTCCTGGACCACTGTGCAGTGGCCGAAATGCGCAGCCAAGATAGCTGGATTCCCCTCGTTGGGCTCCTGAGGAAACTGAACCCGTGCGTCCTTCAGCAGGAACCGGACACTCTCTAGATCGCCGTGCTGACTGGCCACACACAGCAGGTCTAACTACAGGGAACACACACACACACACACACACACACACACACTCATTTAGACAAGATTAAATGCATATCAGTGTACCAGTGAACAACTGCACAATATCCAATAGATAATTGAGACTGCATGGCTGCATACAGCGTCTGATGCTGTGCCAGGTAGTTACTCAGTAACACAGTAAAAGTGTGTGTCCTGCACAATTCTCACCAGAATAATGCTCATGTTGGTTTACAGGAATACACTGATTGGTCAAACCTGTTGATGGTCAAGATTGGTCACAGCACAAAGCTAAAAACAAGCATACTCTGGCCATACTCGGGTCATACTCGGGTCATACTTTAACTAACAAATAATAAACGATATATTGTACAGTTGCAATCTCTTTGGAATGACCTGGATTTCCGCACTGATTACTAACTAACTACTAAAATGTGGTCTGATCATTACCTAAATTGCAAAAAAAAACACAATCTAACGAACCTAAAAACACACAGACGTCTTCTACTGAGCACACTGAGTAAACATTCACAGTGCATGCTAGAAAAAGTAGGAAAATAGGAAAATATCTGAAGTGCACAGTCTTCATTCAGACGATGTGGTGAGCCTCCGATTTCACTTTATGATTCAGACATTGGCCAATGTGTTTATTAGTGCCATAAAACATAAATAGGGAGCCCTTTCGGTCATCGCCAGCCCTCACACTATGACCCGAGGATTGCTAGATTGAATCCTTGGTCGTGCTGCTTGCCATCAGCAGCCGGAGCCAGAGGGAGCACCACTGGCCTTGCTCTCTCTTTCAGAAGGGGTGGGTTGATGGCACGTCCTCCCTACAGCACTCCGCATAGTCTGATGTTGGTCAGCACTGTTAGCTGTTGTATCGGAGCTGGGGAGCCGTGCTAAGCTACCTAGCGATGCTATATCGGCAGCAATTTCAAAAACACACGTGCTAGTCTTCACTCTCGCTAGTGTTGGGGGTATTCCTAGTGATAGGGGGAGTTTACATGAACAGGGGGTAATTGGTTCAATTCTAAATAAATTTAATTAAAAAAGTGCTGGAAACTATAGAACCTAAAAATAATGATTTATTTAATACATCATAAAAATTCACAACATGCAGGATTTAGCTATACTACAAAAGTTAGTAGTAGCGAGAGCTCTTCTTCCCTGTAAGAGAAACCTGATTGCAAACAGTGTTCGACAGATTCAGGTTCAGTAAGATTGTTCAACCGGTTTGCTTGTTTGTTTTTTTTTTAGTTTGACCCGGAGGGAAGAATGGAGATACCAAGGTTCACCACTGAACACTAAAAATAGAAAACAGCCTGACCGGAATGGAATGACTGGCATGAATATCTTTGCATTACGCAATTCTAAAACACCTCATAGAAGACACCAGCACTTTACCTGGCTGCAGGTTCTAGACAATCACTGGGTCAGAACATCTCCAAAACATCAGGCAGGTCTTCCCGGTGTGCAGTGGTCAGCAGTGAACCGGGGTCATGGGCACCTAAAGCTCACCTTACAACTTACAGGACTGATGTCTCAGTGCCAGATACCACAGCAGGACACGTTCTGAGGCCTTGTGTAGTCCAGGCTGCGAACGGTCAGATCTGTTGTGATGGCACAAAAGGGGGACCTGCACAGTATTAGGCAGGTGGTGCTAATGTTATGGCTGATCAGTGTTAAGCATCATGTTCATTCCAAAGCAGGGGTGGTCATAATATTCTTATACCCCTTAACTTTGTGGGACCTTCTGTCCCCCAATACAGTCCATGCCTAGTGCCATCAGAGCCGAGGGTTGTAGCTAGGTGCTACAATGAGTCTAGCTTCAGTCCTGTTCTGTCCCACGCTGAATAATACCCACATAATTACCACACAAGCTACATGATTTACGCTGCCACCACCATGCTTCACTTTTGGGATGGTGGGTGTTTGTTGAGGGATGGGGAATATTTATAATGTAGCCATTTTAAACCATAGAAATCATCAGCGTATTAGCTTGAATGTACGGTAGCCTCCTCTAATAATAATAATAATAATAATAAAAAACATGATCCTGAATGTTGTAGAATGAGGTAAAGGGCAGAATTAGTACAGCTCACGACCACTAGGTGGCAATGTCTGCACTTTCCTTTTGGGATAATTCTTCAAATAAGCAAAGTTATTAATATGTTTACATGTTTCTTCAATATGTAAACAGTAATAAGGCCTAATCGTAGCTGGCTGGCTTAGCTAGGGCTGTTTTCAGAATAAAGATTAAGCCTAATCTTGGAATATTGATTTGGTGTAGGGTGTAAAATAAATACGCTTAGGCTTCATACTTTATTAGTATTGTCAGCCAGCCAGCTTTTACCCTCCGGACTGTGTAAACAGTACTATCAGACTAGGATAACTGCTATTTTCACAAGAAAACAAAGCCTCCGAGTACTGGACATGGTGTCTTTTACAGAACGCTGAGTTTACAGGAGAAGTAACGAGGCAAGGGAACCATTTGGACCAATGTCTGACCTCTGCGTCCACTCCTCTCCCTTCAGCCATACAGGGTCAGGGTATGTTGCCCTACTGCATCCAGCTGCTCTGTGCCTTTAGATGAATCAGCTGTTCAGGCCCTCATGGCCACAGTCGGCTCGTCCCACAGTGCATAAATGGAAGTGAGCACTTCCCTCTTTTTATTCCTGCTTGCATTGGCTGATACTTTCCAGCCCTGACGCTCTGCATACAGTTCCCTACCCAGTGAAGCTTTCCGGACTGTGCTGCGGTGCTGCGAATCAATTAAAGCCTGTACAACATCCAGAGAATTCGACCCTTCCTCTCTAGAGAGGCCACCCAGGTGCTTGTTCAGTCTCTCCTCACTTCCAGACTTGACTACTGCAACTCTCTTCTGGCTGGTTTTCCTCTGCGCACCATCAGGCCCCTGCAACTTATCCAGAATGCAGCGGCACGGGTTGGGTCGTCTTCACATGTCCCTAAATTCAGCCATGTCTCTCCACTGCTGCAATCTCTCTTCACTGTAGCTTCCTGTAGCTGCTGCCCAGGTCATCAGATTCAGAACCCTGATGCTGGCCTACAAAGCCAAGACTGGACCAGCCAGCCCCTCTGTACTTGATGGCAATGGTCAAAAGCCGATCTGCACCGAGAGCCCTTCCAGCTTCAAGTACGGCTCGGCTCGACCCGCCATCCCTCAAAATCCGCGGAAGACGAGCGTCCAGACTTTTTTCTGTCCTGCACCGAAGTGGTGGAACGAGCTTCCCCTGGGTGTCCGAACAGCAGAGTCCAACGCTCGCTGTCCTCAAACCCAGACTGAAGACCCTCCTCTTCTGAGAGTACTTGGACGAATAGAGTACTATGGTCACCTTATTGTCTTGTGTTTAGTAGAGTCTAAACTTAGAGGATCTTTGAATTATTAGTCTATTCTAACTAGCTGAGGTTTTTCTTGGGTAAATAGCAAAGCACTTTGTAAGTCGCTCTGGATAAGAGCGTCTGCTAAATGCCATAAATGTAAATGTAAATGTAAAAGCCTCAAAGTAACGGGTTAAAAGCTTCATATTAGTGTAGAAGATGCAGCAATGCATGGGCTTGGAAACAATGCGGATTCGTGAAGTGACTGTGAAAATTTTAGGGAGATATGAAACTTCCCTCTAGTGCAAAATTCCACTGTGGGTAAAAAAAAAAACTGGTCTAGTTTCAGTCCTGTTCTGTTTGCAGGATAAATCTAATAAAGCCACATGCTGATCTCAGCAGACGTTTTCAACCCTAACAAGATTTCAAGTCCTCGCCGTGGAAGAGCATCTTCACGACACGATGCTGCCACCACCATGCTTCACTGTTGGGAGGCACTGCTGCTTGTTGAGAAAAATGGGGAGTGTAGGGTTGCCTCCTCTCTATCTATTAGGCAGCGAGTGACTGGTCAAATCTTGAAGGTGTTGAAGCAGGAGAAATGGACAAGTGTAAGAATGTGAGGCACTTTGACAAGAACCGAACTGTGAGGTTCTAGACAATAACTGGGTCAGAACATCTCCAAAACATCAGACGGGTCTTCCCGGTGTGCAGCGGTCAGCAGTGGACCTAAAGGGGTCATGGGCACCTAAAGATCACCTCACAACTTACAGGACTTCTTACAGCCTCTGCTGCTGACGTCTTGGTCACCTTCTGAGGCCTTGTGTAGTCCAGGCTGCGAACGGTCAGATCTGTTGTGATGGCACAAAAGGGTGACCTGCACAGTATTAGGCAGGTGGTGCCTATATTGTAGGACTGTAGTGAAGGTTTGGATGCTAAACATGCCTTGACTGTCTGACTGAATTTAGGGTATTCTGACTATTCCACTGACCTCCAGTCGCCCCACACTGCTGTGATACAGAGGCTCAGGTGCGGTGGGACACTGATGGCCCGTTAAGCGGCCGTTACAGGACAGCTGTAAAAGCACATGAGCATGTAATTACGGCTGAATGTAACATGACACCGTGATCACAGTCAATGGTCGGACCTCAGCCTGGTCTATAATCCCCTCTTACAGCAACACAAACGCAGGCCCTGTAATGACCTCTGCTGTTTACTGCTCTAGTCAATATATAACTACAGGAACAGGAGGTGTGTGAGGGTTTGCTTTACAGGCTGGATTTAGAAAGTGAAAACACGGCATACTGGAATAAACCAGATTCAGACCAGACCAGTTTTATTACCCACTGACCTCGTTTTGTAGACAGCTGGTTTAGTAATAAACAGAATTATGTATTTTTTTTTAACTCGTCAGCATTTTAATGAACCTTTCCTTTAGTTTAGTCGTATTAATTTAAGCTTTTAACACAAAACATTGATATTTGTACCTAGAAAATGAGAAATTGTACTGTTATTTGAAAGTGCTACAGTATTTGTCTGGATACGTAAAGCATCCAAAGTGATGATCATCCCAATATTATTTTTTTAAAATAATTTGTAATAATTTTTGTAATAATTTTTGTAATATTTGTACCTAGAAAATGAGAAATTTTACTGTTATGTGAAAGTGCTACAGTATTTGTCTGGATAAATAAAGCATCCAAAGTGATGCCAAGTCATCCCAATATTTATTTTTTTCGTAATAATGTGTAATATTTTTTGTAATATTTGTACCTAGAAAATGAGATCTTTACTGTTAATATCTTTAATGGTATCCAATATTTCTTTTCTTTGGTAAAAGAAGTATAAAAGCGATTCATTATATAATATCAAGTGTTAATAAATTAATATCAACATTAATAAAGGTGCTACACAGGTTGAAAAAGTCGATGTAAAGGTTCTTTCCCAGTACGAAGGTTCTTCACATGCTCCTTTATGGAACCTCAACTAGTTCGGCAACAGCATCCCCTAAAGAACCCTTTGTAGCACTTTTAGTTTTAAGTATTAGTATAATCCACTAAACTGAGGGTAAAATGCAGCAACAACAGCAATACCTCATACTCCACGCTACCAAAGGTCGCTCAGAAGCTGAACTGTGAAAAACACTGTTCCACCAAACAGGGCTGTAAACCCGCTACTCCAAATCAGGGCCGTATCTCATCCTGTACTCTGTTTCTGTGTCTGGCATTGTCTGCTTATTGCATAACAGCCGGAGTACTGAGTCTGATGTTTTATAGATCCAGAAATTTCTCAAAAGTCATGACTGACTCTCTTATTACATCATGGGTGTGTTTTTTTGGGGCGTAACGTTCAGTAATAAACCAATTAGCGTATCTCTCGCCGCCGATTCCTTTAAGAGCCAGGTGCGGTCATTCTGACTTTGGCGGGTTGCTATTTCAGTGATGTAAAGCATGGGGGGAGGGGGTATGAGCGTCAAGCTGCACATGCCTGTGTTGACAATTCACTGCCAAGATAGCAACGAACAAACGTCTGACTGCTGATGAACGTCTGCCTAGGCTGTTTTTAGCCAGTGGAGCTCCTACCGTGTTTTCCGTCGCCAAGATTCGTAGCAATACGCCAGAAATGGCATAGGCAAGATATCAAGGCTTTATCCTCTAGACAGGGGTGACTTGAGCCTCAGGTAGCTGTTAGATGTTCTTGGCTACACATCGCTGTCCGTGGGCCGTTGGTTGTTGGGAAACGTGGATGGATCGCTGTCGAGTCCAGCTGCCTCTAACTTCGCTCGATTCAGTCCCGGTTTTGGTCGTTTTACCTGATAAATGCTGCAAAGTGCAAAGTGTTTTGCCACTCAGCCCGACTAAAAGGGGCGTGATCCAGCGGGAATGTGACGTTAGTGTTCCTTCAAGGCCAGCAGACTAGCACACATGCAGACCCTCAAAAACGGCCCCCAGAACCCCGTGTGAAACACACTGCAGTGTGAACCGAGTGATGGCTGACTGTAGCTAACAATAGAGGATGGTTAGTGAGATGTGTGGTACGTACAAGGTGTGGGAAGCTTCTTAGACACTGTGTGTGTGGTGTGTGTTTCTACACAGCAGGGTGTGTGTAAGTGTGTGTGTGTGTGTGTGCCTGCTGCGTTTGAAGTGCTCTTCCAACAGCAGAAAAAAGCACTTCCTCATTCCACAGATAATCTAAAGTGGGCGGCTAAATCCACACGCGGCCGACGCCTCGCCTTTCACTTCTCAGTCTGCAGGTGGAATTTCATGATCTGCGCCGATCCGCTCTCTGGACACTGGTCTAATGCAGTGGACGCGCTTCCTAACAGACGTCTAACTAATCGCCTTGTGCGTAAGTGAAAGCGCTGGACTCTGGCCCTGGAGACCCCCGGCAATACAGTGCTAACAGGGCCTCAGTGTGTGCAGGAGTCAACTGCCCTTTCCTGGCCCTCTCTGGCCTTGGCATATGTAGCAATGCACATAAAACACGGATCAGCCATAACATTAAAACTACCTGCCTAACACCGTATTGCGCAATAACAGCTCTGACTCCTTGAGGCATGGACTTTACAAAACTGGATCTGAAGGTATCCTGTGGTATCAGGCAGCAGATCCTTTAAGAGGTCCTGTAAGTTGTGAGGTGGGTGGGACCTCCATGGGCGTCAATGAGCCTTGAGCTGCCATGACCCCATCGCTGGTTCACCGGTTATCCTTCCATGGAGGACTTTTGGTAGGGCAGTACTGACCACAGCGTACCAGAACGCCCCACAAGACCTGCCTGATGTTTTGGAGATGCTCTGACCCAGAACATCAACCTCTAGAACATCACAGTTGGGTTCTTGTCAAAGTGGCTCAGGTTCTGACGTTCGCCCAATTTCCCCTGACTGTTCGCTCGCTGCCTAATATGTAGATTCAGTCATTCTCCCCGTTTGTTTGCAAACCCCAGCTACATGTATCGAAGGGAGATGGCCGTTTTGGATAGGTCAGTGACAAATGTCCACTGGGCCCAATCATAATGCAGCCACTGTAATCAGCAGACCCTCATCTTCACTGATCAGAGCACTCACAGAACCCTAAGTCTAGTTACAGACCTGAGTGTAAATGTACAAGACGTGTCTCAGGGTTAAGGCTGTAGCCAAGGATCAAAAAACCTTCGTTGCTAAGAGGATTACCTCTGTTAAACGGTGCAGGTGAATGGCCCAGTGACTGACTGTAAGAAAGGTCTACAGGGAGCCATATCAGTCACAGCCATGCTGGCCGTGTGCCGCGTTGTGCTGGTGCCCTTGTGTGGTGCACAAGTCTAAATAATAAGACTGGCACAGAATCGGTTACATAACACTCATCGCTCAGTGCATCTCTAGTTATAATCAATACTAAAGGGGTGCCAAAAATATTGATATATCAAAGTATATCTTTTGATATTATGTTTTAAAATACTGTAACGATTCCTAAAAACACAGTATTGATTATGTATTAATAGCTAATAGCTAATATTGGTGGCAGACCGTGGTCCATTTTGTGTTGTATTTAAACCCCAACCACTAGATGGCAGTATTCCAGTGTTCTGATTGCATAAAAAGTCAAATTTTTGCACATTGTGATGAGTTTCTTAAAATTGTATTTTTACAAAATCACAATATTAATATCTTCTACACTGAATCGTAACCCCTGTATCGTGATCGATAAGTATCGCCAGATCTGGCCAATACTCAGCCCTAATCAATACAAATGATGATGATTAAGATTTCAGATTTCTACATTCCAGAAGGTCTACGTTCCAGCTATCAGCATCAGAACATAAGGTGATGGATGTATCACGCTGTATATCAGCTATGCTGGCGGTACGGGGGCCCAAAAGACCCTAGTTACGCCACAGCAACCAGCCTTAGCATCTCCACCGTTACCTGACCTACCCCGTCTGGCCGGCCCGCGCCGTTCTCCTGGCATGCGATGCGGATCAGCTCTTGCGCCCTGCAGCCTTCGGCGTCCCCGTAGGCCGCCCGGATGTTCTCCAGGGTGGGCGACTGGCCCAAGGGGGCACTGCCACCCGCCGACTGCTTGGCTCCCATCTCCGCGCCGCCTGTAATCGGGGCATAGCAAACAAAGCGCAGGGTTCAGTCAGACGGAGGTGGGTGCTGCATGCTAACGCTAAAGCTAGCGCAGAGCAGTGGGGAAACAAGTCCCAGTTCCAGCAAAGAGAGGGAGCGGCAGAAAATCAGGTCAGCCTCATGAAGAATTCACACGGCTCTCCCCCTGGACTGGTGTGTGCGAGTGTGTGTGAGTGTGTGTGTGTGTGTGTGTGTGTGTGTGTGTGTGTGTGTTTTCTCAAGGAAAAACAACAATTACATACCTACTTACAGTACAACAGTGTAATACATACTGGTCATATTACGTACACTATACGGACAAAAGTATTGGGACACCTTCTCATTCATTGTTTCTCCTGAAATCAAGGCTATTAGAAGAGTTGGACCTGCTTCTGTTGGAGTAACTGTCTCTACTATCCAGAGAAGAAGACTTTCTACTAGATTTTGGAGGAGGAGCATTGCTGTGAGGATTTGATTGCATTCAGCGACAAGAGCATTAATGAGGTCAGGATGTTGGATGATGATCACCACTCCACCTCATCATCCCCATCTACCCAACTCATCCCAAAAGTACTGGATGGAGCTCCACCATCCATCATTCCAGAGAACACAGAGGGCTTCATACCCCTCTAGCCCAAGTCTGCTACTAGACATGGTGCCAATCTGTGTCAGCAAAAAGTGCCACTTTGAATTCATTTGAAGGGGTGTCCACAAACATTTGGACATACAGTGTATATGGTTGTATGTGAAACAAGGGTTAAAGTGTTGGTCATTGGTTCTATATAGAACCTTAAAACTGTTCTAAATAGCACATAAAATAGGTGTGTGTGTATGTATGTGTGTGTGTGTGTGTGTTGGTTGAACAACAGCACAGTAAAGCTGAGCTTTACATCTTAGCAGCGACCGAAGGGCACCAGACCACCGGTTCGTCACTGTAGGGTTGTGGTTGTCCACAGTGAAGACAGAGCAGTAAGAGGAGCTGTGAATAGACACACTTATTGCTCGAGCAGATATTTCCAGTCTCGAGAGCCCTGTAATACGAGTGGGTGGAGAGATGTGAGAGTTTGGCAGGGTAGAGAGACATCAATATAAAAAGCAAAAGTACCGTGAAGTCTGCTGGGTAGTTTGTGACACCAGTAAAATAAAAAAAATCAATGATTATCTCTGTTAAATTGTGTTGTTTACAAATCAGAATCACTGTGGCGACAGCCCTGAGCAGTCTATTCAAGATGAGCAGTTGTCTTTAACAACCGTCTGAACCCTCGGTCAGGTTAGATAGAGTGTATGGCTATACAGAGTTCACCAGGGTTCAATTTTAGGGCCTATTAAACTCATAATGGAGAGTCACACAGTTGTGAGGGTGGAGAACTGAAGTACAGATAGACAGAAGATATATATATATATATATAAACAAAGGCTTGTTTAATACAGACTATTCTTCGTAACTGTTCCTTCAAGGCTGATATATGCAAATGAGCTCTGGGCCTTGTTCAAAATGCAGTCTGGGTCGAAACACTCCTTCAGGTTAATTCAGGGTGAATGGGTGGAGCTAAACTGCTGTATCCAGTATAACAGTTCGATATATGCAAAAGTTTGGACACCTCTGGTCAAATGCCACAGTAGATGTTCAAAGTAAAATTGTGTCAAACTGAATCTCGTAGAAGAATGACCATTATATATATATATATATATATATATACACAGTAGAACCCATTTCCCCATCCTTCTTCAAGGCTTGCTCCAAACCACAGGAGGGCCTCAGCTTCACGCTCCTATCACAAAGCTGCCCCAAACTCCAAAAGCCTGGAGAGTTCGCCCAGGGCGTTGTCCATGCTAGCAAAGTGTAAATAAGTCTACATTTCTGCGCATTTATTTAATATAAAACTAAAAACAAACAAACAAATAAACAAATAAGCAACCCCCCATAAAACATATTTTACCCCTTAAACAGCCTAGAGCCCGCCAGCAGGCCGAAAGTGTTAGTATAAGCTACTATTACCGATGAATAGCCCCACCAGTTTGCACTGAAGTCCCTGTAGTTACTGAGTAATACATCTGTCCAGTGTGTAATAGGCCTTTCTGCACTAAGGGGTTAATGTGCCTTTACTTTTGCATACACCACTTTTAATGATTTATGTTTAATATTGTAATATTGTAATATTGTAATTTTTTAATGGTAGAAATTCAGTAAATAAACAGCAATGATGCTTTAGAATGCCCAGAGGTGTGTCTCTATCACTAACGTGTGCAATTTCACCAGAGATGCCCAAACATTTGCATAAGACTGTATGTAAATGAGCCCAATTTTGTGACATCACAAAAACAATGAACACAAAACTCTGTGGAGCAGTTCTGCATTTGACAGAAGATCAGATCAGAGGACTTGTTCCTCAAGCACAAGGCCACGCATGCACCTCTGATTTTCTACCATCCTAAAGCCACATCCTCATATAAACTGTTTATGCTAGCGCGCGGATAAAGACAGACGACTGGAAAGGCTGCTCCTCTAATTACGACGTTTCCAGACTAACTCAGAGCTATTTGTGGATTCAGTGATGGTTTCCAGTCTAAAATTTAACCTCAGATCAAAAGTATCCTGCTCATTCACTGTTTCGTCCAAACTCACGGATATTAAAAAGAGCTGATCCTGCTTCCCCAACTCATCCCAAAAGTACTGGATGGAGCTCCATCACCATCATTCCAGAGAACACAGTTCCTCCACTGCTCCACGGCTCAATGCTGGGGGGCTTCACACCCCTCTATTAGCCCACACCTGGTGTTATTATTATGCAGCATGGTGCCAATAGCTTCATGTTGCTTGTCTACCCCAGAGAGTCCTATCCTATTGGCCTACTCTGCTGTGCAACTTAAAGTAGCTGAATGCATTCATTAGAAAGGGTGTCCACAAATATTTGGACGTATAGTGTTTGTAGATGTTTTACACTCCAAAAGTGTCTTCACATACCATCTGTCCGACCTGAGACTGATGAAAAACTGCAAATGATGAATGTCCTCATCCCAAACAATCATCTTCCTATAAATACCCGTCTTCAGAAACACACACAACACTAAGAGCTAATGGATTTCACATCGGACCCCATGTTGAACTCGGAGAAGCTAATAACCAAATGTTCTCAGCCTTTAACATCTCAGCAGTGAATAATCCCATGGACGGACTGCGCTGCTGTAAAAGCAAAGCCGCTAACATCTGAAAGGCTGTGAGTGAGAGCCTCAACTCCTGCCTGCTTTTAATATAAGAGGGGCTCGTATGAATAATTGAGGACGCTAAGGCGAGTGATGGGAGAAAGCCTGAGGGAGGGTAACCATTAGACCAGGCGAGGCCTGCGTCAATACTGTCTGCTGCCTTAGGGCTTCAGTGCCGGGACAAGCTGGAAGCACTGAAGGACTCTAGAGCTGCACAATATAAACAAATATACAGATGGTTCTGATCCAATCCGGTGGATTCTGGATCCGATTTTATCAGGTCTGATCCAGTCGTGATCTTTTGCTAATTTGAATGGAAAATGAAAACTAGCCACGTTTCATCTAGACCAGGGGTCACTAACAGGACACTAATCCGGACCCAGACATTGTCCCCCATCACTAGCAATGCCCCCACCACTAGGAGGGTGAAGACTGCCCCACGTCTCCTCCGACACATGTGAATTCAGCCACCCCCTCTTTTCAAACTGCCATTGATGTAGCATCGCTAGGTAGCTTAGCACGGATCCCAGCTCTGATACAACAGCTAAAAGACGCCTGTGCTGACCAACATCGCACACTTTGCCATCAAATCAACCCACCCCTCAGAGAGCAAGGCCAGTTGTGCTCCCTCTGGCTCCGGCTGCTGATGGCAAACCCGGGATTCGAACCAGCGATAGTCCACTGGATCACTCGGTTGAAGAGTTGTTTTTTTCTAGCCCTTACGATACAGATTAGAGGTCCTGGAAACTGAAAATATCACATGTGATGCGTTATGATTGAGGCAAGTTAAGTCACATGTCGGCTCTGAAAAAGAGAAAAGTGGAGCGAACTCCGGGCTTTTAATCCAGAACGGACACCTATGGGCAGTTCAGTCCTAACCCAGTATAGCTCATATAATCTGTCCAGTTCAGTTAAAGACAGTAAATACTGCTGGAATTGAATTGCATTTGTAAATGTAATTAAACTTACATTACTTCGTAATTTAATTGGACCAGTCAGTTGTTGACTTTATAAAATGTGGATGGAACTACTAGGCTTCTTCAAGTTACAGGATATGGCCCTGAAACGTAATGCGAGTGGACCTTACGTCTAACTGGACCTTACAGAGTTTTTATTAACCCTTTAATGCAGCAAGGATTTTTACACACCAAGGCTTATCACTCCTCTGTACAAACTGGTGTTTTTTTCTTTTGATAATAGAAGCTTGTAATAACACTTTCGGCCCACCAGGGGATCTGAGACCCCGATCTAGACGTTTACACTCTGAGAGTACATGACATGACAAAAGGTGTGCCGCCACCACCGGAGGAATGTCAGAAACAGACCTGGTGGAGAACCATAAACAATGACACACCACACCACGCCCCTCATCCGGTGATGGAGTGGGCCGAGGATTGAGGGAAGTGTGGGACCGTGTTGGGAAATAAGTGGCGAGCAATCCAACATCGTCAAAAGCCCCGCCGCTATTGGTGGTCGGGTCGTGATGATTTCATGCTGACTTCAGTTTCTCACTACTTTCTGAAAAAAAAAAATCACGCAGAACCAACCAATAGAAACCACCTCCACGCCGCTCAACCGGTGATGGAGTGGGCCGAGAAGTGAGGAAGTTCAGGTTATGTCATAGCTACACATTTGCTAGATTCAGACCTCATTGGGGGGGGCAGTTCTTGAAGTTGATGAAGGAGGAAAAATGGACAAGAGTAAGAATCTGAGACACTTTGACAAGAACCGAACTGACTCGGACTAGACTCTTCATGGGTGTTCTCGGTATGCAGTACTACCAAAAGTGCGCTAAGAAAGGGTCAGGCCATGGGACACGGCTATGAGTACCCAAGGCTCAGTGATGCACATGGAGGCCCCACCTCACAACTTACAGAACCTCCTCAAGATCAGGCAGGTGGTGTTAATGTTATGGCTGATCGGAACCACTTTATACCCCCATGTTTGATTTTTTTTTTTTTTTACATAATGTGAATCTGGCTGTCGTTCTTTGGATTGTACCAGAAGTCATATAGAAATGAATAGAAATGCTCCAAAATGCCATTTTGAAGGTTTTGCATGCCATTATATTAATTTAATTCATTGCCAATATATTGCCAAAGGTCCATCTTTTTTTTTCAATAATTCAAAATTACTTACAAAATATTTCAAATTTTCATGAATGAAAATGAAAAAATTGAGAGTAAGTCATTATACAGTACTAATTTTTCGATCGAATGATCGAAATCTGCTGCAGAGCCTTTCAAAGTTCTAATATCTAATAGAGCGAAGAGAGAAATCCACCCTGTCTGGTAATAACTCACTGAATATACCAAGATTCGTCTGATCAAAAGTCACAGAATACAGAATAATTAAACAGCTAATAATAATAAAGTCTAATAATAATAAAGTCTAATAGAAAATATTTAGTATTATCCGACAGTGGAAAATCCTGGGCTCACCGTCATACATTAAAGCAGCTGAAATCTCATTACGTATCCTTCAGTCTGTCTCTGAAGGATAAACGTCATGTACGAGTCGTTTCAGCTGTGACACTGTAATACGATTAAAGGGCTTAAGCAGCTGATTCAGTGTCCAGTCCCTCAGAAAGAGTAGAGTGAAATATAAGTGGTGTAATACTGTAAAAAAAAACATTAGCAAAATATAAATAATATTATTATTATTATTATTATTAAACAAAACCCATCGATTAATGAAGGGAGTAACAATTCCAATGCACCGCTGAGCTTTAAACAGGGCCCTGAAGTGTAAAACTGGTGGAAACCACAGTCAACAACGAACACTGGGCAAGAGGGGTGGGGCTTAGGCTATGGACCCACATGTAAACATTTCAAACGATTTTAATAAATCAGTTATAAAATCTAGGGGTTATGATCCGAGGATCGCTGGTTCGAATCCCAGGTCGAGCTGCTTGCCATCAGCAGCCGGAGCCAGAGGAAGCACAACTGGCCTTGCTCTCTTAGAAGGGGTGGGCTGATGGCTCGTCCTCCCTACAGCCCTGTTGACAGTGTGATGTTGGTCAGCACAGGCGTCTGCTAGCTGGGGAGCTGTGGAGCTGGGTCTTTCCTCCGAGAGTGCTAGGCTACCTAGCAATGCTGCATTAGAGGCAGTTGGATAAGAGGTGGTGGCTGAATTCACATGTGTCAGAGAAAATGGGCTAGTCCTCACCCTCCTAGTGTTGGGGGCATTGCTAGTGATCACATGAATGGGGATTGGGTAACTGGCCTTCCAAATTGGGGTAAAATTATAAATAAATTATAAAACATTTATTAGAAAAATATATAAATAAATTAAATTAAATACATAAAAATTATAAATGAAAAATATGGTAAAATAAGATATTACATATGACATGCTATAATTTATATTACAAAATATAATAATATAAACAAAAAAAAACATTGTGATTTCTGGGGTTTATTTTAACTAAAGCTCTGTAGAATTGTTAATACTAATTTTTTTACTATATTGATCCATTTACTTAATTTAAGGAGCTGGGTTAGGGTTAGTCATTGACGGATTCACACACACAAAGACACCATGACTTTGCCTTGGAGAGCCGGTATGAGCCATCATTCTATTTTCAGCATTTCTTGGCTCTAAATTCACTTTCACTCTGACTGAGGTCTAAGAAAGTCCCTCTTTTTCTCGAGGTCTTGCCGGGCTTACACCAGTGAAAGCTGTGCTACACTCTCAAAAATGAAGGTGCTACAAACGGTTCTTAGAGCGATGCCATAGAAGAGCCACTTTAACCCTAACCCCAACCTAACCCCAACCTAACCCTAACCCCAACCTAACCCCAATCTAACCCTAACCCTAACCCCAACCTAACCCTAACCCAAACCTAACCCCAATCTAACACTAACCCCAACCTAACCCCAACCTAACCCTAACCCTAACCCCAACCTAACCCTAACCCCAACCTAACCCCAATCTAACCCTAACCCTAACCCCAACCTAACCCTAACCCAAACCTAACCCCAATCTAACACTAACCCCAACCTAACCCCAACCTAAACCCAATCTAACCCTAACCCCAACCTAACCCCAACCTAACCCTAACCCCAACCTAACCCCAATCTAACCCTAACCTAACCCCAACCTAACCCCAACCTAACCCTAACCCCAACCTAACCCCAATCTAACCCTAACCCTAACCCCAACCTAACCCTAACCCAAACCTAACCCCAATCTAACACTAACCCCAACCTAACCCCAACCTAAACCCAATCTAACCCTAACCCCAACCTAACCCCAACCTAACCCCAACCTAACCCTAACCCCAACCTAACCCCAATCTAACCCTAACCCTAACCCCAACCTAACCCCAACCTAACCCTAACCCCAACCTAACCCCAATCTAACCCTAACCCTAACCCCAACCTAACCCTAACCCCAACCTAACCCCAATCTAACCCTAACCCCAACCTAACCCCAATCTAACACTAACCCCAACCTAACCCTAACCCCAACCTAAACCCAATCTAACCCTAACCCCAACCTAAACCCAATCTAACCCTAACCCCAACCTAACCCCAACCTAACCCCAATCTAACCCTAACCCCAACCTAACCCCAACCTAACCCTAAGCCTAACCCTAACCCTAACCTAACCCTAACCCTAACCCCAACCTAACCCTAACCCCAACCTAACCCTAACCTAACCCCAACCTAACCCTAACCCCAACCTAACCTAACCCCAACCTAACCCTAACCTAACCCCAACCTAACCCTAACCCCAATCTAACCCTAACCCCAACCTAACCCTAACCTAACCCCAACCTAACCCTAACCTAACCCTAACCCCAACCTAACCCTAACCCCAACCTAACCCTAACCTAACCCTAACCCCAACCTAACCCTAACCCCAACCTAACCCTAACCTAACCCCAACCTAACCCTAACCTAACCCTAACTCTTACCCTATCCCAACCCTAACCTAACCCTGATCCTAACCCTGATCCAAACCCCAATCCTATCCCTAACCTAACCCTGATCCCAACACCAATCCTAACCCTAACTCTAACCCAACCCTAACTCTAACCCCAACCTAACTCTAACTCCAACCCTAACCCTAACCTAATCCTAACCTAACCCTAACCTAACACTAACCTAACACTAAACCTAACCTAACCCTAACCTAACCCTAACTCTAACCCTAACTCTAACCTAACCCTAAACCTATCCCTAACTCTAACCCTAACCTAACCCTAACTCTAACCTAACACTAAACCTAACCCTAACCCTAACCCTAACCTAACCCAACCCTAACCTAACCTAACCCAATCCAACCCAACCCAACCCAACCCAACCCTAACCTAATCCTAACCTAACCCAACCCTGATCCTAATCCCAATCCTAACCCTAACCCTAACCTTAACTTAATCCTAACTCTAACCTAACCCTAATCCTTAAAAGTGGATACTTTTTCCAGGTCCCATATAAAATATTTATGTAAAAGAGATGAGAGTGTGAGAAACCTCTAAACTGGTCAAGACTTTTTTAAACCTTTAAAAGGTTCTTCACACATACATCTCTTCTTCATGCAACCGAAAGTGGTTCTTCTATGGCATCACTCAAAGAACCACCTGTAGCACCTTTATTTTTTGGAGCGTGCAGGAGTCAATCTATAAAGGTAAAGAGTTCAGAGAGAGTGGGCAACAACTCTAAACGACCTGCAGTGAAAGGCCTGAACCTGGGGACCAGAAGCTAGAACGCCTAAATCAGAGGCCCTTAACTGACGAGGTAGAACATACGGATAGTTTATAGAGATATTAGAGATGAGTAGGTGCGAGGCCATGCAGGGCTGAGGCTGGCTTGTTGAAGAGTGTCAAGAGTCTAATCACTCTTCCTGCCATCTCTCGTGTCGGGAGCATTGCATGGGATGGGGGGAGAGTACTGGCGAGTGGGTTGGGTTAATGGCTAAAATTGGGGAGGACATCTGGGTGCAAATTAACAAAAATAAAATAATTATTATTATTGTTGTTATTAAAGTCTTACATATATCAATTTTTGCCATTGTTTACTTTTTGACATAAAATTAATCTGACAGTTGTTATTTATATTGTCTTACAATTTTATGACACATGGACCAATAGAAATGCTCCAAAATGTCTTGGAATAAACTATTTTTACATTGACTTTCATTGAAAGTTAGGAGGGTTTTTTCCTTCTCCTGTAAAGTTGATATTTTGGAAACCAAAACCAAGTGACCGCCTAGTGAAGAGCCCTGTTTCACTGAAGTTCTCCTAATGAAGATGCCTTTAATAAGTCAATCATATCTATAGGTAGGTGTATACTCATATAATTCTCTTAAAACAGCCTCATAATTCAAGATCTTCCATATAACACCTGCATTTCAGACTCTTTCGCTTGCCAAAGCAAGTCAAAGCCCCCAGACAACTGGAACACGTCCATCCGGTGCAGCATGTAAACTGACCCCTATCTCCTTTGTCTACCTCTTTTGTCCATACATGTGGAGGCGGCTGTTCCCACATACCTTCTCATGCTTCAGGAGAACATCCGAGCATCGTTTAACACCCTTAACATCCACCAGACAAAAGCATCGTCCTCCTCCACCTCCTCCAGCTCCCACGGCTTGCCTGAGGGGTCTCTCCGGTCGCTCCAGCGTTCGCACTACCTTGCGTTCAGGTCTGTTAGCGTAGGAAGGATGCTAGTGCGCTCTGTTTCCAGACTCTGCTCCCTCCTCCTTCCTGACCAGCACTGCTAGCCTTCCACCCTCCACCCCCCACCCAGAAAGCGCTGAAATCCAACCCTCCCTGGCCAGCTCCCAGTGGGCTGCTCTGCAGAAACCTAGCCCCTGTCCCTCTCCGGATGACTCCAGGCATACTCCCTCATTCTGCTCTGCCACAGAAGCCCAGCTCTCCCAGATTAGCGCAGCTCAACCAGATTAGAGCCCTGGAACGCGTTAGCCCGGCTGCCGCTCAGACACACAAGCAAACACACACATACACACACGCATGCGACATAGTGGAGACGTGACAGGACTGAGACATCAGGAGAGGATGTGTGCCTCACCGGTCTACCATTGCTGCAGGGAAGCGCACACACTCATTTTTCAACACACGATCAAGCAAATTCACACACACACACACACACACACACACACACACACACACACACACACAGAAGCCCTGATGTTAGTGAAACCGCTGCTGGTGATGCTGAGATAGCAGGATGAAACAATAGCCTGTGCAGAAATTTCACCTTTACAGAGTCACTGACTGCCTCCACTGCTTGTTTTCCAGCCGGACTGCAAGTGCTCAGGCACCCTTTACATGATGCATCTAGTAAAATTCAGATTTAAGAAGCTAGGATACACCATTCACGCATGACAATAGCTGTACTTATACGTCTTTAGTAAGTCTTCACTAATCTCCATTTTTGTCTATTGGTCCATTCATCAATTTTATAATGAATAAACCAATAGAAAAGCTCCAAAATGACGTCTTTTAAAAGTTAAAGCAACAGGAAGTAACAATTCTTCTGCAAAACAGAAGCTTCAGAGTCAGGCGGATGCTCCAGCGAAAACGGCGCCTCCGTCATTCCCACTCCGGGCCGGAACGCCGCTGCTCCTGCACTATGGAGCTTTGGTGGTGGAGCTGCGGGAGGAGAACCTCTCTCCAACCCGAGTCATATTAGTGTAAAATCCTGTAGTATTACTCCACTGCCTCAGCCCACATGTTTCTCTACCTTCTGCATGACTCAGCTTGTCCAGTAATGCACGTGTACAGCTGTCCAGGAGGGGGTCATGGTTGTGACATCCCTAATACTACATTACATTTGTTGTTTGTGTGCTTGTTTGTTTGTTTTTTTGTTACTTGTTGAATATTTCCTCACAACAAACAAACATTTTTCTTTCCGTTCCCCATTTTTCAACATCAAAGAGAAAAGCAGAACATACGGTATATTTAACAGGAGAATTACACAGAAGCCTCTGGAAGCCTTTCGTAGAGCACTCCCACACCCGTCGCCGATTCTCCTTCAAATGCTTATGTAGGAGGAAGAGAAGCTTAGGGTTTTTCTCCATGCATTGGTCCATAAACTGCTAATTCAGGCTGGTGGGCGGGTTTTATTGATAACAGGTGGGATGAACTGCAGCTGAAACCCAGAGTCCCTTATATATAAACATTACATTTTCCTAAAATTAAATTAAAAAGAAATTTTATACATGTAGTATATTTCTGTTTTTTATCAGCGTACCCACACTAGTACCTAAATGCCTTTCATTTAGGGCTGGGCAATATGGTAAAAATACAATATCACAATATTTACAGACGTTTTTCACAATATTTGTCACGATACGAATAATCAGAGACTAAATACATCAGTTGGGACAGATTCTTAAAAACTGCTATTCAATACAAATTATTATTCAGATTATTCTAAACATAAGGCACTAACAATATCCTCAATATGCTAATGCTACTGTGTATCACGATTAAATTTATCACGATACGATAAAAAAAAACAACGCAAAAGCAGTGCTTTTACTTTACGGGCTGTGAAAAAAATTACTATTATCCATGCAGTGACTTTCCATGTGTGCTGTACATTTAACAGAATTCCTTAAAAAGAAGTCATATTTGACTTCCACTGTATTCTAAAGCAGAGGTTCCCAACACTAGAGAACCTGAAGAACCCAATGCTCCAGCTAATCTGCTAATTACCAATGACCATCCTGAGCTGAAGGTGGCGTGTCAGAGCAAGACACCACTGGGCTGTGTAGGGCATGGGCTTCTGCAGGCCCAGGGTTGGGCACTACTGTAGCAGTACAGTATAGGAGGCTAATATTATATTCAGCTTAAGCACAAACTGGAAGCTTCGGGGTTTATGTTATCTGGCTAACTGAGATATCTGGCTAACTGGCTATCTGGCTAACCCACACAGGGCTCCCACTCCTTTCAGGAAAATATTCTCCAGGACATTTTTCATGTCTAACAAACACAACAGCAGATATACAATACACACAATACGGACAAAAGTATTGGGACACCTGGTCATTCATTGCTCAAAGGTATTAAATAAGAGCTGATCCTGCAAGACTTTCTACTAGATTTTGGAGGAGGAGCATTGCTGTGAGGGTCTGATTGCATTCAGATTGGAACGTTAAGATGATGGATGACAACTCCACTACTGCTCTACAGCTTAATGCTGGGGGGTTATGCCAGGCCCAGGGTTGGGCACCGCTATAATAGTACTGTATATGAGGCTAATATTATATATTCAGCTTAAGCACAAACAGGAACAGACCGGGTCCGTTATCGACATGTATTTAGAGCTTGGGTGCGTTTCACTTCTTTTTTCTATATTTAAGCTGCAGACGCTGAGGTTCCTCGAACCGTAAACCACCCAGATGTTTCTTTTCAGAGCAAAAGCAGCCATTCATTCTTCAGCTACAGTGTTCACAGCTGATATTCTCACATGATAAGGTTCACAGTCCTGTATTTCACACCTCTTAGCGTGCCCTCAACTCAACACACTCCACCAAAACACATCAAGCAAGTAGGGCAGCCCGCGCTAAGGCCTGGACCTGCTGGAGATGTGGGTGAGAAGCATAACAGCAGACATAACTTCATCAAAAACACCAACAAAAACAGCTCTGACCACTAGCGTGGACTCCACAAGACGTCTGAAGGTGTCCTGCTGTGCTATCTGGCACCAAGTTCTGTAAGTTGTGAGGTGGGGCCTACATGAGCCTTGGGAGCCCGCAACCCGGTCGCCTGTTGGTCGCTTGTCAACACAAGTTGTTCTTCCTTGAAGAACTTTTGGTAGATACTGACCACTGCATTCTGAGGACACTGCACGAGACCTGCCTGATGTTTTAGAGAAGTTCTGAGCCATTCATCTATCTAGAACATCATAGTCTGGTTCTGGTCAAAGTGTCTCAGATTTTTAATCACCTTCAAGATCTCCAAACAATTCCCCAAAAGTCATCAGGGAGGTATTTCACAGGGCTGATTTCTAATTTAGCCAGATAACCTATGTCCAGTGTCTGTCCTGTCCAATATAAGAAAAGCTGAGGGACATGCCTACTGGGCAGTCCTCGGCTTTGGGTCAAAAACAACTAAACTAAGCAACAAGAGACTCTTAACTGAGGACGTCTCACCCACACAGGGCTCCCACTCCTTTTAGGAAAATATTCTCCTGGACATTTTTCATGTCTAACAAACACAACAGCATATATACAATACACACGATAGGGACAAAAGTATTGGGACACCTGGTCATTCATTGCTTCTTGTGAAATCAAGGGTATTAAATAAGAGCTGATCCTGCTTTTGTTGGAGTAACTGTCTCTACTGTCCAGGGAAGAAGGATTTCTACTTGATTTTGGAGGAGGAGCATTGCTGTGAGGATCTGATTGCATTCAGATTGGAGCGTTAAGATGATGGATGACAAATCCACTACAACTCATCCTGAAAGCAGTCGGTTCCACAGTTCCACTGCTCTACAGCTCAACGCTGGAGGGCTTTATGCCCCTCTAGTCCAAGCCGGGTATTAGGCAAAATTCTTGTATCTCCAATATTTCCGTTTTTTGTTACTTTCTGACATAATGTGAATCTGGCAGTTGTTCTTTACACATTATCTGACCCTATGATGTTCTGACTCTCCTCCCTGACCAATCAGCTCCCAAATCTTTTACAACACTGCAGTCTGATCACTTCCTGTGTGTGTGTGTGTGTGTAGTGTACACACTCTGGACTGGTATCTGTGGTTGTTGGTGTACTGGTGTGTAATAACTGGTTTATAGTGGGTGAATGTGCTGTGTGTGTGAATGGGGTTTCTATAGCGTGTGTGTGTGTGCTTGTGTGTTAGCATTAGCGTTAGCCTCCACGCGGTTCTGAATGTGTTCTTCAGTGCCGGTTTAATAACAGAGAAAGGTGAGCGAGCGGGTGTCCGGTTCTCCCGCTGGTAAAACGGTCAGAGCGTTACAGTGAGAGTATTATAAAGGGTCAGATATTATGGTCATGTTCCACTGAATCTGCCAGTTGTTCTTTGCTTGTTATCTGACCCTACAGCACCAAAGCACATCAAATCCAATCAATCAAAGCCATTAACGCCAGTTATTTATAGACGACAGCAAAACTCACCATCTTGCTCGGCAGGGCTGCAGGCAGGCTGTGCTTCAGAGTCTTCAGCATCTCCAACATTCCAGTACGACATGTTCCCGCAATGAAGACCGCATCTCAGACTGACCAGGTCATGCTAGCTTAGTCCAGGGACACCAACAGCGCTGC
Organism: Salminus brasiliensis; assembly: GCF_030463535.1. Taxonomy (NCBI): domain Eukaryota; kingdom Metazoa; phylum Chordata; class Actinopteri; order Characiformes; family Bryconidae; genus Salminus; species Salminus brasiliensis. Next base: position 34,203,212 of record NC_132894.1, read on the forward strand.
TATTCGTTCATCTGAAAAAGAGACAACAAACAGAAGGAAGAGGCCTTAGAGAGCAGACTAGAGCCGGTCGAGCTGGTGGTGTTATCTCAGGCTTCATCATCGCATTATCTCGGCACTTTAGGTAGTGTCAAAGGTTCTGCTGGCTTTCTGCAGGAAATAGACAGTCAGCAGACCAGCAGCCGGGCCAGATAAAGATCACAACACAGTGCAGGTCAGATCAATGGAAAAGTATCATCAGTTTAATTTGATCATTTCCCTTCTAACAATGATGTAGTTATCTCACAGCTGGGTGAAAGCAGGACTGCGGGGTTGCCTGACAGAAGAATGACTAGTATTGGGAATATACTGTTAAACCCTGCGACTGCACTGTAACCTGAAATGAGGGATCCCAAATCCGCCCCAAAATCTGATCTGGGATTATTAATGCAGAGTTTTAGCCGATACTGGTCCGATCTGTGTGTGTATAAATAATAATCCAGCCCCACCGTTTAGATCAGACGAGCTGCTGATTAATCCGTTCTGTACAATCCGATTATTTTTAGTATCAGTTTCTATAATCAGAAATTCTGGACTGATTGATTTAGTTGCTTAAAATTACTGTTTTATAGTGTTTCATTTTAGGGATGCACCAATCCGGCTTTTTCAGTTCCGATACTGATACATAAACTTTGCATATCGGTCGATACCCAATACCGATCCGATACCATTGCGGTATTAATAAACCGTATACCTCACCATGTAAATGTACTAAATTGCTATTAATTTGTCACTAAAATAAATAATTGTGCAGGACCTGGACAAACCATTCAAATTAAAAAAGGAGTCAAACATCTTAAAATATATTAAAATGAATAAACTGTATCAGCCGAAACTGAAAATAAGTAGCTTCACTTTGTCAAACTCACAAACAGTAATTATTCTTATTTTTAATATTTAGCGTAATTCATAATAAAATCTAGCAGCTGAACCTGAGAATAAATAAGTAACTTGGTCAAACATACAAGCAGCAAACAAAAATGCCACCAGAACAAGTGGCAACCCTATGTGTGTGTGTGTGTGTGTGTGTGTGTGTGTTAGCATTAGCGTTGGCCTCCAATCAGTTCTGAATGGGTTCTTCAGTGCTGGTTTAAAAACAGAAAAAGAGAAATGAAACTTTCATTAAACCATTTATGTGTGTATATATATATATATATATATATATATATATATATATATATATATGCATATTTAATGTATATTTAATGGAAATATATCAGGCCAAATACTATTAAGTTTTAATAGTTTGAGTATACGCTTGTAAATAATTTCTAATAAAATATTTTCTGAAGAGAAGCTGTACTCGTGATTGATAGACTAATAACTCATAAAATAATAATAAATAAATAATAAATCTCAGAAAAGCAGGAAGGCTTCATACTGATGTTGGGATTATTCAATATAAAATAATTTGCTGTACAAACCTTCTGCATTACTGTTTCTGTATCACTGATTATTCACACCTGAGGTTCTCTTGTATAGGCAATTAAGAAATACTATCAGACTCCTTATAGGCATTTAAAACCTTTATAACATCATTTATAACACCTCTGATCTTACTCTCAGACTCTCTAAAAGGCTAAATACTGAAAGTTGTGAATTAAGACTTTTGATTCGATTACACTCAAACAAGAGTATTCTGTCAATTTCTATAAGAGATATAACAGCACCTTCACCAAACCACAGTAGAAGTCTCTTTTAGTGTTTACTGTAAACACTGCTCCAGTGTCTTCAATCTGGACCCACATCATTCCCTTTATCCCCTTAAGTAATGTAATAAGACTATCTGCCCATTCAGCCCAAACTGCATGCCACTAGGTGGCGCACGTCTAAATTAACGGCACGCCTTGGAACTGCTGGCTCTCCGGCAATGCGGATGTATGCATCTCGCCAGCTGAGCAATAATGTCCGTTACTGGTGTCTTGAGGACACAAGATTGCGCTCTGAACAGATTTACATTAAAATAGCCGATAGCTGATCCATTAAAATATACCTGGTCCCACTAGATCCCTACTTGCAATATAACAATCCTCCTTATCTGATCAGTAAATTACTGATATCAGAAGAAACACTAATAATAACACTCCTACAGAAAGTGGTGGTGGTTCTCCATCACTGTGTTCATCATTAGAACATCTCCAAAGTTCTCCTCTCTCATGGAGTCTAGTATTATTTAGAGTTCTCCTCAGATCAACACCTGGTTTGGTGGTAAATCAGGGCTTAATGATGGTAAATCAGGTGAGCTGCTGCTGCTGCTGCTGCTGCTGATGATGATGATGATGATGGAGTTGAACACATCCTCCACGCTGTCCTGGCTGGTCCAGGAGAACCCTGGAGGAACCGAGCTCTGTTCTTCAGACTAGCTCACCAACAAGATCTCACTACCTTCTTTCTTCAGAATGAGAAGCTCTTGTTTCTCCTTTTTTACTGGATTTATGTTCACCTGCTGTATCTGTTCTGAGGAGATCTGGAGACTGTAAATGATCTTGAATAAAGTGATTAAGTGTCTAAAGCCTTTGTACTGGACCCATAAACATCACCACCATGCCAGTCTGGGCCCCCAACAAAGGCCTTCCCAGTGCTGGAGCAACCATGCAGGCTTACAGACATGACTCATTTTCCCTTGGCCTGGAACACTGAAGTCATTGCTCACTGTTACAAACAGGCCAGGCCTTATTTTGCTTTCTACAGTAGGCTATTTACAGTGAATTTCAATGAGGAGACAGGGGCTGCTCCAGTGGCACTGCCACGCACTGTTTGTTGACCATTCGGTCACTGTATCGCAGATTACGAGCTTCCCTCACTCGGGTCGGTCCTGGCTCTTAAGCCACGTTGGGAATGTGCACTTTCGAGAAACTGTGCTGTGCAGGCTGTGCTGTAGGAATTATGTCACGAGATAAGACTGAAGCTTCGTATATACAAACATAGTTCGCTGAGCCCGATTCTGGTTCTGATACGGACCTCACAGTTAACTGCACTATATGGGTTCAGAAGGACTGTTGAAATCCATAAATATTAAATAAACAGTACTTTTCCTTGGTGGATATGTGTTTTCAGTCCGGTTAGAATTGACAAAACTGTGTGTAATATTAATCAAATAATAATATTAATATTAATAATAATACGTCCAACTCAAACACATTATTATTTTAGCATATGGAAGCAGCAATTTCAGAAGCATATCTTAAAGCCTGATTCCATCATATCATAATATTAAATATTGATTCACTATGATATGACACTTCACACCATTGATTTTGGTGCTTTACTGTGTATTTTAGCGGAAAAGTATCCAGAACTGAGATGAACAAAGAATTTAGCCAATTTAGATAGTTTCTAATTCATATTCAGGTTAAATCTGGTTCTGTTTTTTTTACACTTTAGACTCTGGAGCTTTACTTGCTTTTATTAAAACTAAAAAAGTATCAAAAAATTAAGTGGAATAGAGTCTTTAGCCAATATCCAGTTCCTATTTGGGTCTGATTCTGGTGTTCTGGTCTGATCTGGACCTGCTTGTGAATGAAGTCTGTAGCCAGTTTAGCTAGTTTCCAATTCACATTTAGGTTAAATCTGATCTGGTACTACATTACTATTCTTTATACTTTAGACTTTGGAACTTTACTCTTTTTATTTTAACCTAAAAGAATCCAAAATGAAGTGGAATACAGCCTTTAGCAAATATCCAATCCATATTTGGGTCTGATTCTGGTGTTGGTTCAGCTCTGACACTGCTTTACTATTTTTACATTTTATACTTTAAAGCTGTACTCCAAAAGGATCCAAAATTAAGTGAAATAGAGTTTTTAGCCAATGTCCAATTCATATTTAGGTCTGATTCTGTTGTTGGTTCAGATCTGGCACTGCTGTACTACTGTTCACACCATTGCCTTTGGTGCTTTATCGTTTATTTTAGCCCAAATGTATCCAAATTTGAGGCGAACAGAGCCTTTAGCCAATTTCCTCTAGACGTCCAATTCATATTTAGGTCTGATTCTGGTGTTGGTTCAGCTCTGACACTGCTTTACTACTCTTTATACTTTAGACTTTAAAGCTGTACACCTTTTATTTTACCCCAAAAGTTTGGCAAAATTAAGTGGAATACAGTCTTTAGCCAATGTCCAATTCATATTTAGGTCTGATTCTGGTTGGTTCAGATCTGGACCTGCTTTCACTACTACTGTTCACACCATTGCTTTATCATTTATTTTAGCCCAAATGTATCCAAATTTGAGGCGAACAGAGCCTTTAGCCAATTTCCTCTAGACGTCCAATTCATATTTAGGTCTGATTCTGGTGTTGGTTCAGATCTGGACCTGCTTGTGAATGAAGTCTGTAGCCAGTTTAGCTAATTTCCAATTCACATTTAGGTTAAATCTGATCTGGTACTACTTTACTATTCTTTATACTTTAGACTTTGGAACTTTACTCTTTTTATTTTAACCTAAAAGAATCCAAAATGAAGTGGAATACAGCCTTTAGCAAATATCCAATTTATATTTAGGTCTGATTCTGGTGTGGGTTCAGATCTGGCACTGCTTTCACTACTACTGTTCACACCATTGCCTTTGGTGCTTTATCGTTTATTTTAGCCCAAATGTTTCCAAATTTGAGGCAAACAGAGCCTTTAGCCAATTTCCTCTAGACGTCCAATTCATATTTGGGTCTGATTCTGGTTGGTTCAGATCAGGCACTACTCTACTATTGGTCACAAGTCTAGCACTCCATTCCTATGCTGACAGATGTGGGAGGTACTGTGAAGTTCCACTGTGTGTCCAATCAAAAGCTCAGCACTGGTGGAAAAACACATGTTTACAGTCGTTGTTGTTGTTGTTGACTATATTTACACCTACAGCTCACAACAACACTGCAGTAGCCCAATGTACCAACCTCTGCTCGAGCTCCAGCAGAGCCAGATGTGCTAAAGCAGGGTGAGGGTCTACAGAAGAGGAAAGCACAGAGGAAGCAGGACACTTAGACTCACTCAGGTCACTCGTCGTCCTGCACGACTGAAGACGACTGGACTCCTCTGCCAGGCTCAGTCACAGCCCAGGTTCCTCCATACAATCCCACCAATACAGACACCCACGACACCCAGCGATACTTCAGCCCCGCGGTCCGCAGTCTGCGCCCGGCTCGGGTGCGAGCAGTCCGGGTAAGAGCTGAGCGCGAGCCTGAGCCACTAACCGCGCACGCCTGAAGCCCTCAGTCGCCTGAATGACTTCCTGGTGCAGCCTTCAGTAAAGCCTCCGTGCTTCCTTACAGCAGGAGAGAGGGAGGGCTCTCAGACGCCACTTTCACTTCAGCTCAAGTCCACTTGTGAGGGAGGTGATCCACCCTCTCCTCAGCTGAGTCCAGTTTCAGGCTGGTATACTGGTTCAGCTCTGGAACTGAAGCTTCAGCTCTCAGGTTCAGACCAAGAGCAGCAGGGAGCAGATCAGACACAAGGAAGGAGATCATGTGTTTTAACCCAGAAGGATCCAGAATGGAGCCTTTAGCCAGTCTTCAGTTCATATTTGGGTTTGATTCTGGTGTTGGTTCAGATCTGGACCTGCTTTACTATTTTTTACACTTTAGACTTTGGAGCTTTACTCTTTTTTTTTTTACCCAAAATTATCCAACATTGATGCAAATGGAGTCTTTAGCCAATATAGCCAGTTTCCAGTTCATATTTGGGTCTGATTCTGGTGTTGGTTCAGCTCTGGACCTGCTTTACTACTGTTCACACCATTGACTTTGGGGCTTAACCATGTTATTTTAGGCCAAATGTATCCAAGTTTCTTCTAGATGTCCAATTCATATTTAGGTAAATCGGATTCTGGTGTTAGTTCAGCTCTGGAGCTGCATTATTATTTTTTTTATTACACTTTAGACTTAGGTGCTGTACTCGATTTTATTTTAACACAAAGGTTTTTAAAATTGAGGCAAATGGAGTCTTTAGCCAATTTAGCCAGTTTCCACTTCATATTTGAGTCTGATTCTGGTGTTGGTTCAGCTCTGGACCTGCTTTACTACTGTTCACACCATTGACTTTGGTGCCTTATCATGTATTTTAACTCAAAATGATCCAAAGTTGAGGTGAAAGGAGCTTTAAGCCAGTTTCCTTTAGTAAACTTCCAATTCATATTTAGGTTAAATCTGATTCTGGTGTTGGTTCAGATCTGGACCTGCTTTACTATTTTTACACTTTCGACTTTGGAGCTTTACTCACTTTTATTTTTTACCCAAAAGTTTCCAAAATTCAAAAGTCGAGGGACTTGACTGAACACACAGGTTTGGACAGGCCCTTAATCCATGTGTTGGGATTTTGTAGGTGTAAATAAGTCAAATCATCCATAGAGGCACATTATAAAGCATATCTGCTGTTTTTTGGGTTTTTTAATTGAATGTATACTGAAGAAGTATTTGTTTGATTGGCCGACAAAACATCGGTAGGTAACAACACGCCCCTTCCCATAGGGTTCGATTCCAAGGCCGTGTAAGAACACCACACTACACCAATAGGAGCCCTTGGCTTTCTCGGAAAATCTTGGACCATCACGTTTTGTCATCTCAGAAGCTTCCAAGCAGATCATACTCCTGGAACTTAGTACTTCCTGGGAGGAGTGCATGGAGGAGGCCAATGAGAGGAAGAGGGCAGGAAGTAGGCGGGGCTGGTGGAACCATGCCGAAGCAATGGGTGGTGAGCCTATTGAGGTGGATCACGGAGGATTTGTAGGCCAGTCCCACTGCAGGGCCTAGAACATGCTGGGCATCGCAGGTGTCACTAGTTGCAAGTCCAGGCCTGGACTTGACCGACCATGGCTGGGACGCCTGGGTGAGGGTGTCTGATCGTTTCCCCAGGAAACATCACTGATGGTGTGTCCAGGTGCATCAGACATGTGTGATGTGGTATGATGAAGAAGCCATTGGTAGCCAATTCATTCTACTTCATCCATTAAAAAAACTCTTACCTCCAAAAGGCCAAGCTTAACAGGACACATCCAAACCTTCTTAGTTTTCAACAGAAGTCAATGGAAGATTTTATTCTGAGTCATTTCAGAGCAATTCTATTGGTTCACTCATCCTTACATTTGGACACAATGTATAAAGAAATGACAGCTTCCAGATTCAAATGAAAAAGCACCAAAATAGAGAAGATTCCCGCCAGACTTTTGCATTATATATATTTTTAGAGCATTTCCGAGAGCCTGACTGACCCTTAGTTCCAAGAACAGCAGAAGGCAGAACATCCATTCAAAACAAAGGCTTTATTTTTAAGGTTTATGCAACATAAATAGCTTTTAATGTAGAAGTGAAAGCCGTGTAAAGAGACAACGGACATGAGATATTCTAAAACCAGAGAAATAAATATGTCTCCTTTCTCTCTTTTATTTTGTAAAGGGGGGGGGGAGGGAAATTCCACGAATATTTCAAAATTCAGGTCCTTCAGTAGTAGGTTTGGTGTGAAACACTCCATTCTCGGAAAACCTACCAAAGGTTCTGTTTGGGTTCTGGATGTCTGAGACTATGAGTTCTACCATCACTTCAAAAAGGTCCAAGTCTTAGTCTAATTACGTCTAATAGCTTCTTCATTGTTTCCTCAGAAATCAAAAAGGGAAGAGTTTATCCCATTGGAGTAACCGTCTCTACTGTCCAGGGTAGACGTTCTACAAGATTTCTGAGCTGCATTGCTGTGAGGATTTGATTGCATTCAGCGACAAGAGGTCAAGTGAGGTCAGGATGTTGGGTGATCACCACCCCAACTCCTCCCAAAAGCATTGGATGGAGCTCCACCATCCATCATTCCAGAGAACACAGTTCTTCCACTGCTCCACAGCTCAATGCCTGCATTAGAGTAGAGCTGGGCAATATGACGATATTGTATCGTATCGTGATAAATGTTGTTGTGCATTTGCATATCTGTGTCAGCAATGGGTGCAACTTAAGAGTAGCTGAATGCATTCATTAGAAGGGGTGTCCACAAACTTTTGGACACAGTGTTTATATACCTAAAAACGGATTTGCCATTATTTTACCATCGTCAGCATTCCATATGAAACTCAGAAGGCCTGTGTAGCCTCACTGGTGGGTTTGGCTAGTTAATAAATTGGGATACGCTGCCCCCTGGATCTATTCCCCACCACTCAAATGAAGTTGGTACATTAATCTACAGTGAACCACGGTTTCACACCAAAACCCAAACTCTAAATGACTGGAATTTCCCTTTAACTGCACTTTCCGGCACATTTACCAGGGCTTTAAGCAAGAATGAAGTAGGATAAGGTAGGATAAGCATGACTAGGTTGGTTGACCAGCATGACCAAGCTGTTGGTGGTCAGGTTGGTCGTGGTTGTTTGGTGGAACAGCCTCATATTGGTGATTGTGCAGTTCTACCAGTATGACCAGCTTGATGACCCTTTTGCTCAAGCTGGTCAAGCTGATAGACCAGCTAGTCCATCCAACATAAATGGAAACTGGTTAACCAGCATAACCAGCAAGTCAACCAGTAGAGGGTGTGTTTTTTCTTCACCTGGATGACCATCTTTTCAACCATCTTGACCATCAAAGGCCAGCTTAGGCCGTCTGAAACCAGCTACCATGAAGACCATTAATACCATGCAGTCTATACACTATATAGTCAAAAGTCTGTGGACGCCTGCCCACCCAAGTGCAGTAGGAGCCTCTAGCACTAGATGTTGAAACACTGCTGTGAGGACGATTTGACTGCATCCAGCCACATCATTGAGGTCAGGTACTGATGCCGGGTAATTAGTTCTGGCTCTCACACTGATCCCAAAGGAATTGAATGGAGCTCAATCAGCACAGCTCCAGTGCTGCACAGCCCCCAGACCCCTCAAGCCCAATTCTGCAGGTGAATTCACTAATATGAAAGGGTGTCCAGAAACTTTTGGACATATAGTGCTTGAGGTGCTAAATGAAAAAAACCTTCAGGTTGGTGACCTTCAGGCCGATCAAAATGAGTGTGTGGCAAGAAACTGGGAGAACGAGCTGCTCGACCATCTCGGAGATAAAGACATCCATATTAAATACAAAATTAAAAATTATACAATCAGTTTTTTTATCTGTACACATCATCTAAATAGAAAAAACAGACCAGAAGAAAAGAGCTGTAGAAATAGGAGGTCTCGATACAGTGGAGAGGACGTCCGCTGGGACGAGTACCGGAGGCCTGCTGATGTTTACTTCTCTGCCCTTTGAGTCAAAAAGGCGCAGAGATTCTGAAGCACTTTGTGATTGGGTGGGGTTTGTCGTTGGATGTGGTTGACCTCGGAACAGGGGTGTCCCTCACACGGTCAGCTGCTCAGTGAGTTTGATGGTGACGGCTTTGACCTCAGTGTACTCCGCCAATGCGTACTCCCCACTGCACACAGAACAGAGGCGCTTAGTTAAAGTGTCAAATTTACACAGATTTGATGAATTGATTAATTGATTTATTCATATTATATCAGCCAATGTTAATACACCTAAAAACACAGAGTGAAAAGCAGTGTTCCACAAGAATAAACACTAATAACATTCCTACAGAAAGTATTCAATGTAGAAAGAGGTGTGTCCCAATACTTTTGTCAATACAGTGTTCCACAAGAATAAACACTAATAACATTCCTACAGAAAGTATTCAATGTAGAAAGAGGTGTGTCCCAATACTTTTGTCAATACAGTGTTCCACAAGAATAAACACTAATAACATTCCTACAGAAAGTATTCAATGTAGAAAGAGGTGTGTCCCAATACTTTTGTCCATACAGTGTTGTCTGTGCCGCTGTAACTCAAAAACCTTGTATCTCCATTTTTACTGTTACTGTTTTCACTTTTTGACATAATGTGAATCTGGCAGTTGAACTGACCAATAGAAATGCTCCAAAATGACCTGGAATAAAATCCACTGGCGATACCAGGTTTTTGTGTGACACTGTATGACAGTTATGACACGGAAAGTTGATGAAGAAGGTGTACTCACAGTTCCCGCCCATTCCCTGACATCTTATAGCCCCCAAAGGGAGCCTGAGCGTGAAGGGCGTTGTAGCAGTTCACCCTGAGCACAGGAGGAGCAGATTGAGGGTTAACCGTGGTTGAGACATCTATCACTGCACCGCTTTACAATCCATCACTTTATGACGCAATATCTAAAATCAGGCTGGTTAATCAATAACACGGCCACAAGGTGAATTCAGCTGACCTGTGCAGCGTAACAACACCTGAACCCACAATGGGAACGAGGTCCGCACGTTATATTGATTACACTGCAACTATTCAGGGATTTGATGGTGACTTTATCTCACAGAGGTGCTTCTGAGACCGTAACCCATCACTCCAGCCAAACCATACACAAACAGCTGTGTGTGGCTCCCCCTAATGGCTGTTTTAAGAACCTAACCTAAGGCCGAGCTCTGCCTCACTGGCACTGGAAGCTGTACGAGGGCAGTTATTTGAGTTATTACTACACAGTTAGCCTACACTCTTAGCACTCTTATCTAGAACACTCTTATCTAGAACAATTGGCTTTACTAAGGAACCCCTGAAGAACCACTGTTTAAGGTTGTAGGCAGGGTCGGCCCAAGCCTTAATGGGGCCCGGCCTACAGCGCCCGGGCCTTTATCGACCACCCAAGCGGCACATATCAGATAACAGCAAAAATTGATCTAGTATTTATCTAGTATTGGTCTAGTACTGATCTAGTATTGGTCTAGTATTGGTCTTGTATTGGTTTTGTATGGATGGATCTAGTCCTGATCTAGTATTGGTTTTGTATTGGTTTTGTATGGATCTAGTATTGATCTAGTATTGGTTTTGTATTGATCTAGTATTGATCTAGTATTGGTTTAGTATTGGTTTAGTATTGATGTAGTATTGGTTTTGTATGGATCTAGTATTGATCTAGTATTCGTCTAGTACTGATCTAGTATTGGTCTAGTATTGGTCTAGTATTGGTTTTGTATGGACTAGTATTGATCTAGTATTGATCTAGTATTGGTTTAGTATTGATGTAGTATTGGTTTTGTATGGATCTAGTATTGATCTAGTATTCGTCTAGTACTGATCTAGTATTGGTCTAGTATTGGTCTAGTATTGGTTTTGTATGGATCTAGTATTGGTCTAGTATTGGTTTAGTATTGGTTTTGTATGGATCTAGTACTGATCTAGTATTGGTCTAGTATTGGTTTAGTATTGGTTTTGTATGGATCTAGTACTGATCTAGTATTGGTCTAGTATTGGTTTAGTATTGGTTTTGTATGGATCTAGTACTGATCTAGTATTGGTCTAGTATTGGTTTAGTATTGGTTTTGTATGGATCTAGTACTGATCTAGTATTGGTCTAGTATTGGTTTAGTATTGGTCTTGTATTGGTTTTGTATGGATCTAGTATTGGTCTAGTATTGATCTAGTATTGGTCTAGTATTGGTCTAGTATTGGTTTAGTATTGATCTAGTATTGGTTTAGTATTGATCTTGTATTGGTTTTGTATGGATCTAGTATTGGTCTAGTATTGATCTAGTATTGGTCTAGTATTGGTCTAGTATTGGTTTAGTATTGATCTAGTATTGGTTTAGTATTGGTCTAGTATTGGTCTAGTATTGGTTTAGTATTGATCTAGTATTGGTTTAGTATTGATCTAGTATTGGTTTAGTATTGGTCTAGTATTGGTTTAGTATTGATGAACCCCAAAAACAATGGATTCAAGGTAGGATTTTTTTCTATATAATCTTTATATTCTGCAGCAAACAAGTGTTGGTTGGTTTTCCACAATATGGTCCCATTAAAGCATTAAAAGTCCACCCAGCGGTCAGTGTGGGGAGCTTTTTTTTTGTTAAATAAAAGCCGGATGATAACAGGATGTCTTCCGGACAAAAAAAAAATATATATGACTGATTAGTGGTTGTAGTGCCTCACCACACAGTTCCGGCCTCCAGCGCTGAGGACACACTCATTGCCCGGTCCACACTGCGGGTGAACACAGCAGCTGCCAGGCCGTAGTGGGTGCTGTTGGCCCTCTCTATCGCCTCCTCCTGACTTTTGAACTTCATAATGCACTGAACCGGCCCAAAGATCTGTAAGATAACACAGTTATACAATATTAATAAACATTATTTACATTATTATAACACGAACATTTACAGAACTACTGAATATTATTGAAATAGAAGCCTGAAAGATTTAAAATGTGATATTTGACTATAAATGCAGTCAGAAGCACAAATTCACAATTTACAATGCTTCATATTTAAAATCATATACACAATGACAAAAATACAACCCTATGAAAACACAGCGTTTATTTGATTTAACACATTATAAAATATTCATAAAATGTCATTTCTATATTTTCGTTGTATTTATTTTTTTTTCATTTTACATGCACTTATGAAGTTTGTGTGGGTTTACGGAAATCTCAAAATTAAAATTTTTTCCATTTTATCTTTTTATTCTTCAGAATTAAACATTTAAAACAGATATATGTTAATGAGCTATGTTCTGACTGGTCGGCCTGTATTGTGCCTCATATATATGATAGAAAACAGGCTAAATAAACTCATTATAACTTATGTATTATTAAATTATATATATATATATTATTATATTGTTATATTATATTGTTATTATATTGCCATACAAATTTTATTATTACATTTTATTTTATATTTGAGTATATATATATATATATATATATATATATATATATATATATATTTATTTATTTATTTATTTAAAAAAAAATTCAGTCACAGGCCCTTAGAATTGTCCTAACTCCACCCCAACTCTGCACCCCTTCCATACAGGATTCCTGCGGCCATGCTATAAGCCCTTCACAATCAATATCAATGGATCAATCGATATCTCGCAAAGATATCTACAGCAAAAGTGAGACATCTTTCACTTACTTACATACTCCGGCCACTAGAGGGCAGAACATTACAAATAACTGGGCAGTGCTTTAGGTGGCTCTCCACCAGTTCGGCCTATTTCCACATAACATGTGCTCTACCTCCTCCTTCGCGAGCCGCATGTGGTCCTTGACGTCGGAAAAGATGGTGGGCTGGATGAACAGGCCTTTATCCTGCACTGCGTGACCCCCGCACTCCAGCTTAGCTCCCTCCCTCTTCCCACTCTCCACCAGCTCCAGGATCTTCTCAAACTGCTGCTGGTTAATCTGCACACACATCGAGGGAGGGGTATGGAAACGAAATTATTTTAAGACAAGGACTGATGGAAATCTCCCATCTGCAGGTGCATTGAGGAGAGAACTACATGTCCATATGTTTGCAGACACCTTCTTCATCCAGTATTAACAGGGAGACCTGCCTCTACTATCCTGGAAAGGCTTTACTTTACCCTAGATGTTTGAACTTTGCTGTGAGGAGGATTTGATTGTATTGGCAGCTCACCCCTGGATGTGCGTCTGGACGATGAGCATCCCATTCTATTGATCAATAGGGCCGCTGATTCATTACCAATTTGAAGACGTGTCTAGATACTTTTGGACATATAGTGCATGTAATAACCACTTCTTAGCAACATTAGCCTTGTAGCTCTAGTGCTAAACTCAAGAAGCAGAAGACAAGTCTTGGCCCGGGTCGCACCTGAGGTCCGTGTGAAGTTCTGGGGTCCATGGGGTCTCCAGCTACAATCTTCTTAGCACTTTCAACGCTGAGTCTCACAAACTCGTCATACACACGCTCCTCTACGAACACTCGGGACGCAGCCGTGCAGCACTGACCCTGATTGTAGAACGCGCCCTTCTGAGCCTCCTGCACTGCTAACTGCACTGCACACACACACACACATACACACACACATTACACAGTCTGGATAATTCATTCAATTTCTATTATGCTAATTATTTTTATGTAATTCACCTACATAATATACAGTTATCTGCCATAACATTAGTACCACCTTGAGCAGCAGATCCTTTAAGTCCTGTACGTCCCATAAACAGCATCAATGAACCTTAGGTACCCCTGACCCTGGGATCCTGCCTTGGAGCTTGCATATCGGGAGGGAACACCCCACAAGACCTGCCTAATGTTCTAGACCCAGTTGTCTAGAACATCACAGTTTGGTTCTAGTCAATTTTGTTTTCTTCAACACCTTCATCACAGACTGCTGGTCTGTTACCCCCCCCCCCCCCCCCCGACAGTCAGGAGCCACTGTAGATGAAGATAATCTATGTATTTCACTTCACCTTCTCAGTGGTGCTAATGTTATGACTGATGGCGAATATGAAATATCATCTTATCATCTAAAAAATAACATTTTTCACAAATTAATTCATAAATAATATTTTTTTTTTATATAATTTCTTTATACACTCATTTCCAGTGAAAGCATGCCACGCTCAAGCTGGTTCTAGAGCACATACTGCAGACTCAGATAGAGGAACATGTGTTTGCGGAGATGCGGCTGAAACCAGACTGACTCATCTCAAGGAAATCTGCGATCATTCAAACTGTTGGTTTAAGCCTGGAAGTTTCTGCAAGCAAATATTTACTATGAGCTTCTCAGAGGTTGCCATGTGTCGCAATACAACTAAATCAACAGTGCGAGAGACTACATAGACCTTCTACATGGAGATTCTCGTTGTTTAAGACAGAGGGCCCTATTTTAGCCCTCTTTAGGCTAGCCGCTAGCCGCCAACCGGCACCTGGCATTATAGAGAGAGCTGAGCTTCATATAAAACATGTGGGGATTATCTTATAGGCAAGCGAAGCTTTAAGGGCTGATTTAAGAAGATGCAAAAATGGAGAAGATGCCCTCATAGACTCCAGAGGGTGAAGGTCACGAGTTGTGTTCCTGTAGATTTGCAACTTCTCACCGTATTTAAATCATCGTAGCATTTTCGTAAGGTACGAAGACGCCTCTAGCGCTTTTTCGGCTGTTTGATGACATCACCACACCCCAGCAGGAAGGGCGAAATACTATTCCACAGTCTCATGATGTTTTCTCACCCCGCCCCCTTTCCTTTTATCATTAGACCTCGTGGACTTCAAAGAGTAGCACAGAAAAAAAAAGTTCACGTTATGACGTTCTGGAAGTTTGAAACGTAGTTATCCCTCAGTCCTCAAATCGAACCTTTTCCTATCATTCATATCTCGCTTTTCTCGTAGCAGATACAGATAAGATTTGTCGGTTCCTTTTGTTTGAGAACAGGACTGTAAAAGAACCACATCACTCACAGTCTGAGTCAGCAAACACAATGCAGGGGTTCTTCCCTCCCAGCTCCAGAGTCACTCTTTTCAGATTGCTCTTCGCCGCTGCCTCTTTGATCAGCTGACCCACCTAAACACAAAGAGGACAGTGGACAATTGAGAGAGAACCTGAGAGCGGTTTAAGTCTATTGCAGTGTTACAGCTGTTTGAATAAATGCCAGTGTCAGAGAATTTAGGTCAATGGCGGTTTTTGGATAGTTTAGATGGACTGATGGACAGAAGGATGGACAAATGCACATTTTCCTCCAGTAGCAATGATCTAACAAATCAATGGCAATGATAGGACAATGTTTGAGTCAATGTGAATGTTAAGGGGCATTTTTAGACCAATGGTAGGACAGTTAAAGTCACTAGGAATGTTAGGACAGTTTAGGTCAATGTCAATGTTAGGATAGGTTAGGTCAATAGCAATGTTAGGACAGTTTAGGTCAATGTCAATGTTAGGATAGTTTAGGTCAATAGCAATGTTAGGATAGTTTAGGTCAATAGCAATGTTAGGACAGTTTAGGTCAATGTCAATGTTAGGACAGTTTAGGTCAATGTCAATGTTAGGATAGTTTAGGTGAATGGCAATGTTAGGATAGTTTAGGTCAATAGCAATGTTAGGACAGTTTAGGTCAATGTCAATGTTAGGACAGTTTAGGTCAATGTCAATGTTAGGATAGTTTAGGTGAATGGCAAAGTTAGGATAGTTTAGGTCAATGGCAATGTTAGGATAGTTTAGGTGAATGGCAAAGTTAGGATAGTTTAGGTTAATGGCAATGCCAGGATAGTTTAGGTCAGTGGCAATGTTAGGATAGTTTAGGTCAATGGCAATGCCAGGATAGTTTAGGTCAATGGCAATGTTAGGATAGTTTAGGTCAATGGCAATGCCAGGATAGTTTAGGTCAATGGCAATGTTAGGATAGTTTAGGTCAATGGCAATGTTAGAACAAGTTAAGTTAATTACAATGAAATGAAAGTTTAAGTTAATGTAAATGTTGGGACATTTAGATCAATGGCAATGATAGGACAGTTAAAGTCAATAGCAAAGTTAGGACAGTTTTGATCAAAAGCAATAAGAAAGCAAATGATGTCAATGTTAGGACATTCAGGTCAATAGTAATGATGGGATAGTTTAAGCCAACTGCAATGTTAGGACAGCTTTGGTCAATAGCAATAAGAACAAATTATGTCAATATCAATGTTAGGACAGTTTAGGTTAATGATAGGACAGTTTAAGTCAATGGCAATGATAGGACAGTTGAAGTCAATGGCAATGATAGAACAGTTTAGGTAAATGGCAATGATAGAACAGTTTAGGTCAATGGCAATGATAGAACAGTTGAAGTCAATGGCAATGATAGGACAGTTAAAGTCAATGGCAATGATAGAACAGTTTAGGTCAATGGCAATGATAGGACAGTTTAGGTCAATGGCAATGATAGGACAGTTGAAGTCAATGGCAATGATAGGGCAGTTGAAGTCAATGGCAATGATAGGACAGTTTAGGTCAATGGCAATGATAGGACAAGTCAAATCAATATCAATATTAGGACATTTAGGTCAATAGCAACAACAGGCAGAGGAGTCAGAGGCAGTTACACAAGTAATCCTTACCTCTACAGAGCCTGTGAAGGCCACTTTGTCAATGCCCATATGGCTGGCTATGGCTGCCCCTGCTGTTGGGCCAAACCCAGGCACGATGTTCACCACTCCAGGAGGAAAACCAGCCTGCATGGCACAGAAACAAGAAGAAAAGCCAAGGGCTAACATTAGGAATGATCAGAGAGAAAAACCTAATCACTGAAGACCAGAGCTTTTCTATGGAGGCCGAGAGTAAACTGATTAATGGTCTACAAGTGCTGTGAATGGGTCAAAACAAACCGGCCCACCGGACAAGCAGCAGCCTGCCAGTGTGAGAGGTAATGCTCACAAAGACGCCGTTCCCTTTCCAAGGTGTTGGTGAGCCAACCTGATTCAACCATAGGTGGAGAATGTAGTCAATTAAAAAAAGGGTTAAACCTAGAAGAGAGACCAAAAGAGCTCCATAATTCTACCATTAAAGAATCTTTCAGTGGTCCATGCTTCAGAATAATTTATCTCCATCTGCTGCATCTGTAGCATTTGATTGATTACCCTGGACAATCAAAGACGTCTGAGGCGGCCCAAGGTATCCTCAAATGACGTGCTCGCTTAGGTCCCCAAAGCCACCAGGGGGCCCCCTAAAATGGTATATTCATTTATTTTCATAATCGCACACCAACACTAGGTTAATCAATCCCTGCTGTTGGCTGCTGCCATCTGTTGGGCAAATGCAGATTTGTGCCGCTAGGGTGGTCAATAAAGGTCCGGGCGCTTCGGCGTATTGCACAATATCTCTCTCCATATGAAATGATGAAGCATCTGGTGCTGAGGTTGGTGGTATAGGGGCCCCCAAATAAAAATCTGCATAGGGCCCTATGAAGGCTTGGGCTGGCTATGGCTGACGCTAGTGCCCATTTACTTCTAATGTAAAAGTGTTTGCAGTTCTTTTCTAAGTACATTAATTATTAAGTTGTGGCTTGCATATGGCTAGATTTTAGCTAAGCCAAGAACCGTTTAGGAACCTTTATTTATATATTTTTTATTTTGGATTTGACTTCATTTTTCTTCCTAAATTAGCCATTTAGACTAGCTTGGACCCTCTGTCACACAATGCTACCAATACTGAAAGGGTGAAGCCTATCTTGGCTAGCAAATCCTCTGCATATCCATCTGCACTGGCTAGCATCATGCTAAGTGGTTGTGCAAAGAGAGAGTGAAGGCCGTGCCATTTGAGAACCATGTTCTCAAATTGTTGCTAACCCATGGCCACTGGAGCTTGGAGAACAGCAACAGACGCTAGCACTGGCTAGCATGCTAAGTGGCGAGCTAAGTAGAGCGAGGCCAGTGATGCTCTCTGGGACTCCGAGCCACGGACGACTGTGGCATCACCGGGAATCAAACCTACTATCTCCACATAATAACAGGGCCAGCACTTAGACAGCTGTGCCACTCAGGAGCTCCCCAGCCTAAAGGTTTTAGGACTGTGTGACATTTCCATGAGCCCAGTGCTCTCACCCAGTACCTACAAGGTCTGGCCTTCACAGAAATCTTGTAGCTTTAATTATGTAAAATCTGTGTTATTGTGCTTCCCTGCAGCTGGCGTACTGATGTATTATTCATGCCCCAAAAGATTAGGTACACTGAAACCCTTCTTAGTCATCAGTCTGACACCTGTTTTTCTTTCTTTTTCACGGCTGTTTTCTGGGCTGTGTTTGTGGCTTCAAACCAAAGCGGCACGGATCGGATTGCAGTAAAGTGGCCTTGCGTGAACCGTGTGACTCAATTTAAAAGCAGATATTCAATTTAATCATTTTTCGGTGTGTATTTGCTTAACCAGATGCAGGGGTGAGGGGATAATGCATTCTAAGGGCCCAATTGTCCTCTTAGAAATACAGAACTAACGTAGATATATTTCTATATTAGTTTCAGAGTTAATACGTAATACACTGTGGTTAGTAACCTTAAAAACTCCTAGTTTAAAGCAGCAGTCCTTAAGCAAGCAGTGGTGTTTCTGAGTGGAAAGGGGTGAAATATGCTAGTAAATGGAATCAGCGTGTTGCACGACCGTCCCTGTAAATATAATATATTCATCTTCAAAACAGACAGAGCGGTCTGGTAGGTTTACGTGGGAGTTTTCACAGCCTCTAAAAGAGGTTACCTCAGGTTGCTGGTTACCTGAGCAGCCACGGCGCTGCTAATAGTGCTAATACAATAGAACGGCTACTGCAAGAGCTACTGCAAACATGGAGATTACAGAACGGACACCAAATCATGTCTGACCACCAAACCATGTCTGACCATATCTGAACTTCAGACACCAAACCATGTCTGACCACCAAATCATGTCTGACCACCAAACCATGTCTGACCATGTCTGAACTTCAGACACCAAACCATGTCTGACCACCAAACCATGTCTTACCACCAAACCATGTCTGACCATGTCTGAACTTCAGACACACCAAGCCATGTCTGACCACCAAACCATGTCTGACCACCAAACCAAGTCTGACCACCAGACCATGTCTGAACTTCAGACACCAAACCATGTCTGACCACCAAACCATGTCTGACCATATCTGATCTTCAGACACATCAAACCATGTCTGACCACTAAACCATGTCTGACCATATCTGAACTTCAGACACCAAACCATGTCTGACCACAAAACCATGTCTGACCATGTCTGATCTTCAGAAACCAAACCATGTCTGTCCATGTCTGAACTTCAGACACCAATCCATGTCTGACCACCAAACCATGTCTGACCATGTCTGAACTTCAGACACCAAACCATGTCTGACCACCAAACCATGTCTGACCATGTCTGATCTTCAGACACCAAACCATGTCTGACCACCAAACCATGTCTGAACTTCAGACATCAAACCATGTCTGACCACCAAACCAAGTCTGACCACCAGACCATGTCTGAACTTCAGACACCAAACCATGTCTGACCACCAAACCATGTCTGACCATGTCTGATCTTCAGACACCAAACCAAGTCTAACCACCAGACCATGTCTGAACTTCAGACATCAAACCATGTCTGACCACCAAACCAAGTCTGACCACCAGACCATGTCTGAACTTCAGACACCAAACCATGTCTGACCACCAAACCATGTCTGACCATGTCTGAACTTCAGACACCAAACCATGTCTGACCACCAAACCAAGTCTGACCACCAGATCATGTCTGAACTTCAGACACCAAACCATGTCTGACCATCAAACCATGTCTGACCATGTCTGAACTTCAGACATCATGTCTCGGCTGACTGACTACATTTGGGGGAATATTTGAACAAAACGTTGAATTATTGTTCTCACCTCCTTGATAAGTGCTCCAATGTGCAGCGCTGTCAGGGGTGTCTGCTCGGCCGGTTTGATGACCACTGCGTTTCCGCAGCACAAGGCCGGCGCTATCTTCCACATGAACATCAGCAGAGGAAAGTTCCACTGTAAACACAAGACAGTGTTAAAACATGCAGCCTAACCGTGTCTGCAGCTTTCCCTTACTCTCTTTCCCTTTATTCCGTTTCCATTTACTGGGACATTAATAAACATCTGTGTAAAGGCGCCAGGTTAGCCATGCTGGCCTAATTCCCCACTGCAGTTTCTGGGCAGGTATATTAAGGACAACAGCGCTGACCCAGCTGAGGTACACCAAATAGTAGCACTTCTTTTACAGTCTCCCCTGGGTATTAAACTGGGTAAGCATGAGGGACTCCACAGAACTAGACGATTATGTTGGGCAGCACCATGTTCCAGAAATATGGAGTTATGGACGAATCTGAATCTGAAAGATTCAATTAGATGTGACGGTTACAACCACAGAGCTCCTTACTATATTTCAGATTTTACACTGCTCCTTAAAAATAATTCACGATCCATAAAGGTGCATACATTTTCAGTCCAAACTTCAAAGTTCAAAAATCAATTTCAGTTTGAAATGAAATCTGTTCAAAAATTTTCTTTAAAATTATAATTTAGCTTAAAATTTAACTTCAGTAAAAAACATTTCAATTTGTTTAAAGTATAACATATATAACAGTTTTAAATTAATTGAATTTCAGTTCAAAAATCTTTAAAATGTTTAATTTAAAAGTCCATTCGAATTTAAAAATCAGTTTAAATTTGAATAAAATTAAAATAATAATAAAATTTAAATTTAGTTAAATTTTCAACTTCAGTAAGAAATTCAATTCCAGTTCAAATTCCAAATTCAATATAAAATTCTATTCCAGTTTAAATTTCAACTTCAGTTCGAAATTTAATTCCAGTTCAATTTTCAGCTTCAATATAAAATTAAATTCTAGTTCTAATTTCAACTTCAGTATAAAAGTCAGGTTCTGATAATATCATCATTCTTCATATAACTTGAGTTTTTATTTACAACATATTAAAATAAATATGTTGTAAAAATCAGATAAAATAGAGATTTCCAAGTAGAACCAAAAAATGCTAAAATATTTATATTTAATATTTAAATTTCTAAACAATCATATTAAGCTGGGGCTTGAATCCAGAGCAACGTACGGGTAACTCACGTTACACTGGTGTAGCGCGTAGACCAGGGAATCGATCCCCAGTGTGCCACTTCACTACACCAACCACCATCTACAGGCCTGAGAACTCCCCCCACGTTACTCATAAAGCAAAGATGAAGGAAACAACCGCAGTGTATAAGAGTATATAGAGTAACTGCTATAAATGAAGCTCTAAACTAAATGAAGATGGTTTAAGACCATGGTCTAAGACGATCTCTGCAGACTATCTGGTGTTCCTGGTGCCGAGGATCTGCCTGATTATGTCACTGTAATAAAAGCAGGAATTCTGGATGCAGGTAGTTCTGGAAATAATGGGGCTCACTCACACATCGGGCTCACTGACCCCTCACAGTGAAGAAAGTGTGAGGGCAAACGGGCAAATCTAATCACCGGGCTTCATGAAACCTCCCATTAAAACCCTGCGAATTACATGTTTACAGCTGCAACACTGCTAACTTTTACAGCTCTCGGGATGCAGGCAGTGAAAGGATAGACTTTTTTGGAGTGTTCGGGCGCCGGGAGAGAGCGAACTTCCTGTTTTTCTTTCTGGGTGAGTCATGCTCACGCTGCGCCAGCAGGGCCTTCGGTAATTACCCACAGTCCTACAGTATGAAATACAGTTTTATGATATAATCTCCCATTTCTGACAGCAGTTCTGCCGTGTTTGTTGCCAGACGACAGCTGGAGATGCCATACGCTCGGACCTTTTTTCTTTGCAGCACTCCAAACGTAAGCGAATATGAGTGGTTTTCTTTTGCCTCCACCGACATCAATGTCAGAAACCTGATACGCCGCAGATCAGCATCTGAGCCACGCGAGAAAATCCTCAAACAAAAGCTTTTCGCGTTAGTTCATTCTTATCAAACCCAAAGATCAGCGCTGTGGTAGATTTGCAGCTTTCATCAAAAACATTCCCTAGAAATTCCACGTTACGCGAAAATGCATGCTCGGATTAAGCTTTAGGGACGAAGGATTAAATACAGGCCCAGATCAGGATCAAATTACTAGTCCATGTGTGGCATTTCATTACCTCACCACTGCGAAAGTGAGCTGGCACAAACACTTCAACTCCAAGCAAAATAAAAATTCCTGTGAAAAATATGATATGAGTAAATTCCACAATTCAGTTTCAGTCCGAACTTGTTTAAAACTACATTAAAGTTCAAAAATCAATTTCAGTTTGGAATCAAATTTCAGATCAAAACGTTGTTAATTCAAGCTTCAGATAAAAATTTTTATTTGTTTAAAATTATATTTCTGTTCGAGGAAAATCTTTAAAATTTCAATTTAGATTAAAATTAAACTTTTATAACAGTTACAAAAATAATTCAATTTGTTTAAAATATAACTTATAAACTTATAAATTAAAGTCAGTTCAAAAATTAATTTTCATTTAAAAGTCCATTTGAATTTAATTTTCTTTTTACATTTTAAAAAAGAAATTGTATTTTAAGTCTTGATTTTTGTTCAATAAAGCCTGAATTACATATTTCTAAAAGATCTATGCATTAAACCTTTTTGCATTAGATCATAACTGGAAATCTGTTGAGAGAAAATCACCAATAACTACATTATTACTTGCAAAAATGCCCAATATGCACATTGTTACCACCCTGTTACATAAGCTTTTTAGTGCTGGTTAGTCTGTAATCAGTGATGAATTGAACCTTAAGAACCTGAACTGTATGCTACACAACATGCCAGCTGGAGAGATGTTAGTTTAACCCTTTTTAAAGAACCAATCACTGAAAATCTGAACTCCTGTATGGACTGTTATGAATTCATACTGACATAACAGGGATTTTGTTTTTGCGATCCAAAATTCAATGAATAAAGACTCAATCTGTGATGCAAACTGACTCATTTAATACTTATTTAGTGCTTTAAGTCTCTAACTAGTGACGAGTAGAACCTCACTTTAGAATATAGAACACTTTTTGATGTATTAATGATTATTAAAAAAATGATTTAATAAATAAACAACTTCTGCTATTTAGAATCTGAATAATTAGAATTAATAACCTTTATTAGAACATAACTGGAGCTCTGTTATGTAAAATCACTAATAATTACATTGTAAATTGCAATAATGCACAATAAACACTTTGTTACCACCCTGTTATGCAAATTATTGAGCATGAATAATCACAGATATGTACATGTTATTAGTGTGCAATTGGCAGCACTTACTCACTAAAACCATGTACATATCTGTGATTATTCATGCTCAATAATTTGCATAACAGGGTGGTAACAAAGTGTTTATTGTGCATTATTGCAATTTACAATGTAATTATTAGTGATTTTACATAACAGAACTCCAGTTATGAAGTATTTAGGAATGTCTAATTCAGGCTACATTAAGCAAAGACCAATAACCTAAAATCTCTCTTAATTTGCGTTCCTTAAAATGAAGTGCTCCCATGTTCTGGCTCGAATATGTAAAGCATTAATCCAGTATTGTGAACTAGTTCTGATGGCGTGTCTCTATAGTGCTATTGTCCTCTATAGCCAACGCCTGTCTAGATTCAGTTACAGATCAGTCTAGGAAACGCCCAGACACACACATACACATGCACCCACCATCTCTCCACACCATCACACACACACATGGGATTGAGTTTCTCCAGAATACTTTAAATAGCTGCTCGTATTTTTGCAATAAAAGCTTCCATGCACTCCTAATGTTGCATTATATGAGGCCTCAAAGCTGAACAATTATTTGTAAAACTATGAAATACAAGCCACTTCACAGCTAGTATGAATTATTCTGTATTTACTATGAATTATTAGGTATCTTCTATGCATCGTTCAGTAATTACTACAAATGTGTTATTACAACTATGATTAAAAATATTATTATTAAATAGTATTATTTTATTTTATAACTAACCACTGTAAATTATTCAGTATCTCCAGTTTTTTTTTTTTAACAACTTCTACAAATTCTTCACCAGTGTTAAAATAACCTTATGCTGGTATGACCCCTTAAACCACATGCTTATTATTCAATGTTGAAAATGACTCTACAAGTAGCTACAATGAATGAATCAGTATCCACTATGAATTATTTTCAATGCAACAAATGATTTGATGAATACTGTGATTTTTTCCTAACTGTTACAAAACAACACTGTAATTTATTTAATAAGCACTATAATTAACTATAATTCAAGTTAAAGTATCCACTATGAATCATTCAGCAACTACAAGTTGTTTTATTACTGCTGATTTATTCACTAGTAAATATGAATTATTCCATAGGCACTTCAAATTATTTTACTACTGTCATTTATTGGCTAACCAGAATACTAGCCATGCTACACTGAATTATTTTAAATTTACTATGAATTATTCAATATTCATAGTAATTACTATGAATTGCTATAGTAATCATTTAGTAATTACTACACATGCTTTATTACCACTGTGATTTCTTAATTAACCACTATAAATTATTGAGTATCTACCATTACTGATTTACCAAATACTATAAATGGTTTACTGACTATCATTAGTTAACCACTGTTGATTAAGCCAGTAAATTACAGAAGCTAATTTGAAGTAGACCGAGTATTTGACAGCTACTATTAATAATTCAGTGAGGACTATGATTTTTTACTAACTACTACAAATGACTTGATTGCTACAGTGATTTATTTAACCACTATGATTTTTTTGCTAATTGCTACAAATGATTTGATAGCTATTGCTAACCATTATAAATTATTCAGTATGGACTATGAGTTAATCACTACAAATATTTAATGATTACTGAGATGTATTTGCTAATTACTATGAATTATTTAGTTTGGGCTATGAGTTGTTCAGTAACTGTTACAAATAATTTGATAACTACTCTAAAACGTTGCTGACCATTATAAATTATTCAGCATAGAGTGCAAATAGTTTGCTAATTATTACATACTTTATTACATACATTATTGAATACTTTGCTAACCACCATGAATTATTCAATATGGACTATAAATAGTTCGCTTATCACAACAAATTATTAAATATTTACTGAGATTTATTTGCTAATTACTATGAATTATTCAATATGGAATATGAGTTGTTCAGTAACTGCTACAAATAATTTGATAACTACTCTGATTCATTCTCTAACCGCTATGAATTATTCAGTTTGGGCTATAAATTGTTTGCTAATCATGAAAAATTATTTGATAACTACTAAAGTTGCTGACCATTATAAATTATTCAGCATAGACTACAAATAGTTTGCCAATTATTACATACTTTATTATATACATTATTGAATACTTTGCTAACCACCATGAATTATTCAGTGAGGACTATGATTTGTTCACTACCTACCACAAATGACCTGACTACTGTGATTTATCCACTAAGAATTATTAATGTGGACCATAAATAGTTCGCCTAATCACTACAAATGATTACATAATTACTGAGATTTATTTGCTAATTACTATGAATTATTCAATATGGAATATGAGTTGTTCAGTAACTGCTACAAATTATTTGATAACTACTCTAAAAAGTTGCTGACCATTATGAATTATTCAGCATAGACTACAAATAGTTTACTAATTATTACAAACTTTATTCATACATTATTGAATACTTAAGATAACCACTATGAATTATTCAGTGAGGACTATGATTTGTTCACTAGCTACAACAAATGACTTGACTACTGTGATTTATCCGCTAAGATTATTAATGTGGACTATAAATGGTTCACTTATCACTACAAATAATTACTGAGATTTATTTGTTAATTACTACAAATTATAAATTAGACTGGACTAGAAATTGTTCACTAACTACTACAAATAAACTACTTTGATTTCTTCACCCACCATTATCATTTTTTCAGTATGGACTATGAACAGTTTGCTAATTATCACAAATGATCTGATAAATACTCTGAATAATTTGTTAACCACTCTGAATTATTCAATATGGACTATGGAGTGTTCACTAACTGCCTTAATAACTGTGATATATTGGCTAACCACTGTGTATTATTGAGTAATTACACATTACTTGGTAATAACTAAGAACTGGTGGTAAATGTTGTCGTGAAATAGTGAGGGATGGAGGGCGTGATGTGTTGAGGTCTAATCTGTGGATTTGCCTAACAGAAACACCTCCCGAACATTCCTCTCCGATTTCCTGCCCACTGTGTACAGATACGATCGCGACTGTCCGCGCTCTGTCCGAAGGCCGAGCGCCACATGTGCAGGGTAATAGTGATAAACAGGGGAGTCACACATACTTACTGGAATGATTGCTCCACACACACCAACGGGCTCGTGTTTGGTGAAGCACATGAAGTTATCATCTGTTGGGAAATGAAAATGAGGAGTGAGTAAGCACAGCAACCACACCGAGCATTCCTTTCATACGCAACCTTTGTTTCTCTGGCCAGCTTTTGGATGTGGTCACCAAAACCAAAGATCAAGGACAAAAGATTGAAAAGAAAAACCCTCACAGTGTTCTCTTCAATAGGCCGCACAAAGCTCAGCTCAAGAAGCAGGTATACGTTCTAGCGCTTTCTCTTTTTCTTTTTTTTTTCTTCTTCTTAGCGGAGCTGCTGTCAAAGGAACGCATGACGAGGTGTGTGAGAAGTTTGGGCAGGGGTTCAAGCTCTTGGTTTGCATGCACATCTTTGTTTGCTGTCCACAGGGCTCCCCTTTCCCTGATTCTCAGGTATCCTGCCAGCGGTAAGGCTTTACCACATCGCCTCCTAGCTGGACCACTGTTCTGGTGAATGCCACTTAGATTGGGTGATTTACCACCACCTCCCTCACATGAGCCCCGGGTATGACCGAGGAAGCCAAACTCCTCAGGATATCAGCGCTGTCGGAAACAAAAGCTCGCATCTCCAAAGAAGTAACCTTACCTTACAGGAGAAGGAAATGCCTTCTTGACTTTCAATAGAAGTCTGTATAAAAAATATTCCAGGACTTTTTTTCTATTGGCCCATTCATCATGATATTCTGACACATTAGAGTAAAGGTGCTACAAAGAGTTCTTTGCATCCAGAAATATTGTTTACTAACCCAGTTCTTTATGGAACCAAAAGTGTTTCTTTTATGGCAAGAAACACTGGAAACAGGGGCCTATAAGGTTTTAGACGTATAGTTTGGATAGATGGATGAACGGATGGACAGACAGATAGATAGATAGAAAGGAAGGTAGGTAGGTCTGTAGGTAGATAGATAAGTAGATACGTAGGTATGTTAGAAGGTAGGTAAACAAATAGATATGTAGGCAGGTGGGTAAGTAGACAGACAGGTAGGTATGCATATAGATTGGCAGGTAAATATGTTGGTGTATAGATCGGAATATAGGTTGGAAGAGAGATAGGTGAACACGCTGGTAGATAGATATGTAGGTTGTAAGATAGGTAGGAAGATAGATAGGTAGATAAGTAGGTTGGTGTATATGAAGAGTACAGGTACAGAGATAGGCAAGTAGATTGGAAGATAGATAGGTAGATACGTAGGTTGGTATATATGACTGGTAGGTAGGTAAGTAGGTAGGTAGACAGTTATATGTTGGTAAGAGGGAAAGTAGATAGATAGGTAGGTAGTTATGTTGGTATATAGATCGGAGTTGTGTTGGCAAGAAAGTAGACAAACAGGTATGTAAGTAAGCATATAGATATGCAGGCAAATATGTTGGTGTATAGATTGACAGATAGGTTGGAAGAGAGATAGGTGAACAAGCTGGTTGATAGATATGTAGGTTGTATATATGAAGAGTAGGTACATAGGTAGGTAGGTACTGAGATAGGCAAGTAGGTTGGAAGATAGATAGGTAGATATGTAAGTTGGTATATATGAATGCTAGGTAGGTAAGTAGGTAGGCATGGGTAGATAAACATATATGTTGGTACATGGGTAAGTAGATAGATAGGTAGGTAGTTATGTTGGTATATAGATAAGCAGATAGCTAGATAGGCAAGAATGTAGAGAGATAGGTAGGTATGTCAGTATATAGATCAGTTGGAAGATAGACAGCTAAACAGGCTAAGGTAAGTGGAATAGTAGATAGATGGGTAAGCATGCAGATAGATAGGTATGTAGTTGTGTTGCTATACAGATAACCAGACAGATACAATGGCAGACAGACAGGTAGGTACATAAGTAGGCAAGTAGGTTGGAAGATAGATATGTAGATACGTAGGTTGGTATATATGAATGGTAGGTAGGTAGGTAGGCACGTAGGTAGACAGGTAGGTAGACAGATATGTTGGTAAGTGGGTAAGTAGATAGACAGGTATGTAATTTTGGTGGTATATAGATAAGCAGATAGATAGGCAAGAATGTAGAATATATACACCAGCAGATAGGTTGGAAGAGAGACAGGTAGATCTGCAGTGTAGGTTTATAGGTTGTCTATAAATAGGCAGGTAGATAGGTAGGCAGACAAATAGATATGTAGGTAAGTGGGAAAGTAGATAGATAGGTGGGTACATATGTTGGAAAATCGATAGGTAGATAAGTAGGTTGGTATATATGAATGGTAGGTAAATAGTAGGTAGGTACAGAGGTAGGTAAGTAGGTTGGTAGATAGACAGGTAGATAAGTAGGTTGGTATATATGAATGGTAGGTAGGTAAGTAGGTAGGCAGGTAGGTAGATAGGCAGGTAGACAGTTAGATATGTGGGTAAGTGGGAAAGTAGATAGGTAGGTATTAACAGATATGCAGATAGGTACATAGGTAGACAGACAGGTAGATAAGTAGGTTGGTATATATGAATGGTATGTAAGTAAGTAGGTAGACAGGTATGTAGACATGTAGGTAGATAGATAGGTTGACAGTTATGTTGGTATATAAACATATACACAAATAGATACATAGGTAGATAGACAGGTAGGTAAGCAGATTGGTATATATGAATGGTAGGTAAGTAAGTAGGTAGACAGGTAGGTAGACAGGTAGGTAGACAGTTAGATATGTCGGTAAGTGGGTAAATAGGTAGGTTGGTAGTTATGTTGGTATATAAACAGATATGCAAATAGGTACATAGGTAGATAGACAGGTAGGTAAATAGGTTGGTATATATGAATGGTAGGTAGGTAAGTAGGTGGACAGGTAGGTAGATAGATAGGTAGTTAGTTATATATGTTGGTAAGTGGGTAAAAAGGTAGGTAGGTAGTTTTGTTGGTGTATAGCTAAACAAATAGGCATATAGGTAGACAGACAGGTAGATAATTAGGTTGACAGATAGACAGGTAGGTTAGTAGATAGACTGCTTGATCTAAACAGCAGAATATCAATAATTAACATATATTTCACAGAATTAACAGAATTTCTGCTTTCCTTAATCGCTTCTCTCTCTCTTTACCGTATAACCAAAGTAATCAAAGTGAACCTGCTTATAAATGAACTCCTAATCAGAGCCAGCGAACCTTAGATGAGTGTAACCGAACCCTCGTCGCCCTCGTCACTCTCCACCTGCGCCACCCTCTCTTCTGGAAGATCACCCCGCACGCACATGCATGACATTTCAGGTGTCACCCCCGCACGGATATGAAGGAGCCACGCCTGTTAATCTGCTGGAGCAGACCTCTCAGCGGCCTGACCTTCTCCGGTTTCTGCACACAGCAGTGTGTCGGCGGGATTACAGACACGGTGACTCCCTTCCCACAATGCTCATCTCTGCCTGGCATCGGCCGCCGGCCCTTTTCTACTGATCTCCCCGATATGCTTATCAAAGGTTACATTTACATGGCGGATGAGTGGTTTGGTGTTGGGGGGGGGGGGGGGGGGGCAAGGTGGTGCGCGCCTAAAGATCACGGGTTTTTTTTTTCTTCATTAAGCCTCAGAAGTGGAGAGTTATTACTGTTAATTCTCCACATTATTCAAACTTCCATTAAATACATGTTCATTTACATATACATGAGAAAGTTCCTACACCAAGCGGTTAGGATTCCACTGCTTGATCCTTTAGACAATGTTGCACCAGAGCTTTGAGAACTTTCTAGTCTAAAATATGCAGATTTATTCATATGTTATTCGTAGTGGAGGGTGGAGGGATATATGTAGGGTATTCTTAAGGCAAAATAGTCCCCAAGGAAAACGTACGTTTTCAGATTTGCCACTATTTTACCATCTTCAACAATCTGTATAAAACTCATTTATTCTTTATTATTTTTTAAAAAGTTAAGAGTTATTACTGTCATTTTTCTGTATTAATCAAATGGAATGACATCATTACAATTTTTATTTAACCGCAAGTTAAAGTAATATCACAGACCTACGTTTCGGTCGTGTTAGCGTTCTGCACTAACAGGTTCGGGTCAGATTATTCTGATGACAAAAAGGTTTAATGTTCTTTTTTAATGTTCTGATTCAATCAACTGTCCGAAAGCCCATCTAGCGTGTATTAGAATTGATCAGGAGCTCAATATAAGACCCAATAAACCAGTGGGTGCCAGCCCGGCCTCTGGACCTACTGCAGAGGTCACTGCTGGAGTGACGAGCAACAGCTGAAGCATCGTGTAGCTCCAACATCAGGTTAGGATACACAGAATCAGCAGAGAGCTAGAACACACACACACTGATCATGAGGTGAAGTGGAGGCTGTCGCTGTCTGGAAAACCTTGTATCTCCATTCTCTTTCAGCTTTTCACTCCAAAATGTGAATCTGACTGTTGTTCTTTCCATTGCATCAGAATTTCATGCCGAACGGGCCAATAGAAACGCTCTAAAATGAGCCGGAGTTCTCCTGTAAAGCTGCTGTTTTGGAGATATGAGTTTTTTGCAGGACATAGAGAATATGCTGACATCATTTGAGTAAATTTTGTCATTAAATGAAGCTCTTTAAGCGTTTTTTTAAGTGTCTGTGTGTGTGTGTGTCTGGACTGAGTGGCTTTAGCCAGGTGCTGATCGGCTGCTCCTCCTGCCCGGCCGTGGCCCTCGCGGTTGCACCTCAGTGATTAGGATCAGAGCCTCTTCCTTTTCCCTTTGTGCTCCGGGCCCTTTCGTCTTTTAACGCTTTATTTGAATCTAATCAGGAGGAAAGAGGGAAGCTTGTTTTGTCTATTGGATCTCCTGGAGTGACAGGAACACTGGCGGAGAGGAAGAATTAGAGAAGGGGGGATGAGATACCACCCAGGACTAAAAGGGAATCCACCCACCCACTGCAAGCAGCTCATCGGTGTAAGCAGCTCGCAGTCTCTGCGTTCTCACCACTTCACCGTGTTTTGCGCATTTCTGACCTCAGGAGACTCACCGAATGGTGAAGCAGACGTCTGAGGAGTTTCAGGGCTTTTCTAAAAGCTCAATTCACCAATGGGTTATGAATACACTGCCTGATGCCCGAGGGCAATATATATATATATATATATATATATATATATATATATATATATATATATAAAAATAGATTTACTGACCTGCATTCATAATGTTTACAAATGTTTATGGACGTATTTGTGGACATATTAATGATGTGTTGACAGGTTCTACAGATTTTTCTACAGGCATGCACCATTAAGCATATGGCTAATTGCTCACTCACCCACTGGCATGGTTTTGCCATGGATCTTATCAGCCCAGCCAGCGTAGTACCTCAGCGTTTTGATACTTCCGTCCAGATCGATGAAGAACGACTGCAGAAAGGGCTTTCCACTGTCCATCGACTCCATGGTCTGGAAATGGAGAAGTAACAAATTCAGCACAATTCAGAACTGTTCACAGAAATATGAATATTTATATAATTATATTAACAAATATATACATATATAACTATACATATAGTTTTAATTATGTATTATTTTTTTAAATAATAAATTTATTATTTAAATAAATATAGATTTTTTATATTCAAAGGGGTAGGATATATGCAGGGTGTTCTAAGGCAAAATAGTCCCAAAATAAAGCTTTGAAATGTTCCCAGTTAGAATTGTTCTCAGCACTTTTGAATAGAATCGGACACCTAAAGACTTTAATCCCTCTTAAAGCTCCCTCATAAAAACGTTTATAATTTTTTTTTAAATACACACTTAGTGAATTGGTACATGCAGAGAATTCTAAGGCAAAATAGACCCTGATTAAAATGTATTTTTTCTGATTTTCCCACTCTTTAACCATCGTCAACACTGCGTTTAGAACTGGGTTTGGATGGTAAACAAATTGGCTATATTTGTGTTGCATTCACGGCACTTGACGCCTGGTTACATTCACCATCACTGTATCGACATCTAAGTTGGTCAGTATCTCCACAATGAACCATTTCACACCTAATCCACTTTGAGCAAGTATTTCTATCCCGACAACTGAATTATGCAGAAAGTTTGAAAGCTCAGTGAAATTTCCCTTTAACTCCACAACTCTAGAAAAAGCTCTGGAAAAGCTCATTTTATGCAAAAACGGCAAACATTGAATACAAGTCCAGACCCCCAAAACATCACGCTGGGAGAGATGAGAGAAGAGACACTGTTTAAGAGCTGACATGAGTTTCAGGACAACCCAGTCTGATTACAGTGATCAATCGGCCGATCATTCGGTCGATCAATCTGCCATCGGCTCGTTATCTCCAGTAACAAGGCGTCCACCAAATCTGCCGAACCCGAAATGGACCACCGGTGTGCTGCAGCATTTCTGTTCACCTAGCTCACAAACCCTGGGAGAGCCAGTCAGCACCCCACTCCACCACCCCCTCAGCCCCCACCCGGCCTGATCCCAGCTTCACCCTCAGCTACAACAGTCCTTGATCGACTACATAAAGGCCTGCTGATGTGTTGATAAGGAGAAAGCAGCCTGGAAACATCTGATCCAAATTACTGAACCTTTCTGTTTTTTTACATTGGGCTTTTTCTGAACAGTAATTGGAGTTATTGTGATTAGCTCGACTCCGCTGTGGGATTATGGGGAATGTTTGCAATTAGCAGTCTCCAACTACGACTCCGACATCTGTAAAATTTCATTCACAAGTGTGAGCGCTGATCGGATCTGGCAGAATGATTGGGTAATAACCGACGCCACATAGGTTACAGTATAAATAGCTCACTGCAGAACGTAGGCAGATAGGAAACTGCCTGTACTGTGTGTGTGTGTGTGAGTGTGTGTGTGTGTGTGAGTGTGTGTGTGTGTGTGTGTGTGTGTGTGTGTGTGTGTTTCTAATAGTGTTCTATATAGAACCCTTATTTTTACTAAAGCATCCTTGAGGAACCCTTTTAAAGGATGTTGTTTGTTTTTTATTTAAATCTTTAGCTTTTAGAGAACCCTTAAAGAACCTGTTTTAAAGTCATGGTTCTACATAGAATCAGAGATTTTCACTAAAGCATCTTTAAAGAACCCTATTATAATGTGTGGTTCCGTACTGGATCAATGTTTTTTATATAAACATTTAAAGAACCTGTTGTGGTTCTACATAGAATTCATGCTCTTTTAAAAATAACCCCTGAAGAACCCTTTTATAAGGTGTGGGGTCTGTACTGAATCCATGTTGCTTTTTTTCCCTAAAGAACCTCTAAAGAACCCCTTTAATGAGGTGGTTCTATATTAAATTAATGTTTTGTTTTTTTTAAAGAAGCCTTTGAAGAACCCGCTTTAGTTCTACCTAGAATCAATGCTTTTTCTAGAGAACCCCTGAAGAACCCTTTTATAATGTTTGGTTCTATACTGAATCAATGTTTTATATTAAATTAAACCTTTAAAGAACCTGTTGTGTGGTTCTACCTGGAATCAATGCCTTTTCTAGAGAACCCCAGAAGAACTCTTTTATAATGTGTGGTTCCGTACTGAATCAATGTTTTTTTTCTAAAGAACCCCTGAAGAACCCTTTTAATGAGGTGGTTCTGTATTAAATTAATGCTATTTTTAAAAGGAACCTTCAAAGAACCCATGGTGGTTCTACCTAGAATCAATGTTTTTTCTAGAGAACCCCTGAAGAACCCTTTTATAAGGTGTGGGGTCTGTACTGAATCAATGTTGTTTTTTGTCCTAAAGAACCCCTGAAGAACCCTTTTAATGAAGTGGTTCTGTATTAAATTAATGTTTTTTTAAAGAAGCCTTCAAAGAACCCGCTTTAGTTCTACCTAGGGTAAATGCTTTTTCTAGAGAACCCCTGAAGAACCCTTTTATAAAATGTGGGTCTGTACTGAATCAATGATTTTCTAAAGAACCCCTGAAGAACTCTTTTAATAAGGTGGTTCTATATTTAATTTTAGTTTTTTTTATATAAATCTTTGAAGAACCTATAGTGGTTCTACATAGAATCAATGCCTTTTCTAAAGAACCATTGAAGGACCCTTTTATAATGTGTGGGTCTGTACTGAATCAATGCTTTTTCTGAAGAACCCTTTTTAGAATGTGGTTCTGTATTGAATTCATCCCTTTTCTAAAGGACCTTTGAAGAACCCCTTTATAACAGTGGGGTTCTACATAAAATTAATGCTGTGTGGGTATAACTGTGTGTGTGTGTGTGTTTGTGTGTGTGTGTGTGTGTGTGTGTGTAAGCAGAAATTTTGTCCATGATTTCATCTTGTTTTCCTGCCAGTGCCGTTTCAGAACCGGAGCTGGCTGCTCTCTACAGCAACAGTTGCACAACAGTCTGAGTAATAGCTGGAGAACCTGGAGACCGTGGTGAAGCTTATGAAGCACTAATGGAGACACATTGTTCCCTATAGACCCATTCTGGGTGGAGCTGTACGAGGAGGTAGAACCTTCTAAAGCTTTATTTAAAGAACATCTCTACAACGTCTACAGAAGGTCCTACATGCTAATACGAGTTCCTCAAAGGGTTCTTTAGAAAAACAATAATTCAATACAGGACCACAATTATAAAACGATTGTTTAAGGGTTCTTTAAAAAATTGCACTGATTCTATGTAGAACCAAACCTTAAATAAAGGGTTCTCTTTAAGAGTTCTTGGAAGATAGCATTAATTCCATGTAGAACCACACTGTTATAAAAGAGTTCTTCGAGGATCATTTAGAAAAATTACTGAGTCTATGTAGAACCACAACTTCAGAACGGGTTCTGTAAAGGTTTCTTTTAATACAAAAACATTCATTTAATACAGAACCACCTCATTAAAAGGGTTCTTCAAGAAGAAATAAAACTATAATAATTTAGTACAGAACCATAACCATAAAAAACATTGATTCTATGCAGAACCAAACCATTGTTTTCTGGGTTCTATATAGTACTGAAATATAGTGCTACATTAAACCACTGTTTAAAGGGTTCTATGAGGAACGATCCACAATAGGTTTTCCTTATGTATGAAGACTGTTTGTGCATTCAAATGATTCTTTTGGGTTCTGTATAGAACCCCAAAAAAAAGAAACTTTTCAAGGATGTGACTCTTCATAGAATTGTCACCTTTTCTTAAAGGATCCTGAAAGAACCCAGTTTTTAAGGACATGGTTCTACACAGAGTCACTGCTTTTCTTTAAACAACCCTTAAAGAACCTTTATTGTGGGTGAGATTCAATATAACACCAATGCTTTAGCTAAGAAATCCATTAAGAACCCTTTTACAGGTGTGGTTCTACACAGAATCACTGTCTCCTGAAGAGTGTATCCATGAAGAACCCTTTTCTAATGGTGTTGTTCTCTATAGAAACAATGCTTTTACTAAAGCTTCCTTGAAGAACCAACAGCGTGGTTCTTTTTTTTCGCTAAAGAACAATTAAAGAACCCGTTTTAAAGTCATGGTCCTACATAAAATCAGTGCTTTTCACTAAAGAATTCTTGAAGAACACCTTCAAGTTGTCTTTTTAATGAGGTGGTTCTGTACTGAATCAGTGTTTTTTCTAAGAACCCTACAAGAACACTTCATAGGTTCTACATAGAATCAATATTTGTTTTCTAAAGAACCCTTAAACAACCATTTTAAGGTTGTGGTCCTGTACTGAATGTATTATTTTTTTTGAAGAATCCTTTATTAAAGTTGTGCTTTTTATGAAGAACCCTTAAAGAACCGTTTTTATAACACTGGGGTTCTACATAGAATCAATGTTTTTTTTCTAAAGAACCCCTAAACAACCATTTTAAGGTTGTGGTCCTGTATTGAACTATTGTTTTTCTAAAGAACCCTTAAAGAACCTTTTTTAATGAGGTGGTTCTGTACTGAATCAATGTTTTTTCTTCGAAAAACCCTTTAGAGTTGTGCTTTTTCTAAAGAACCCTTGAAGAACCATTTTTATAACAATGTGGTTCTACATAGAATCAATGTTTTTTTCTCAAGAACCCTTGAAGAACCCCTTTTTCAGAGTGTTGACCGAAAACAGTGTTGTTTTCTGGGTAATTAAAACTTATCTAGAACGTGATGGTTCTAGTCCTGCAGTTTAAGAGGTTCAGAATGTTGGACTTCACAGTGCTAATGAACGTTCTCACTGTCTGTCCTTCATGACTGTCCTTTTTTCCCGTCGTTACAGAGCAGCTTCAGACTGAAGCCTCGCTGCCAATACTCACACCTGCAGCAGCGTCTGACGGACGCGGTCAGACAGGCGTAAAGAGGGCCGGGGAGATTAGCCTACTGTTTCCACTTACGGCCAGCACGGTACGGTCCCTCTCCAGCAGATCCGCCAGCTTGTGCAGTAGCCGGCCACGGCTAGACACGTCCATCCTTCGCCACGGAGAGCCCCTCTTCATTGCCGCCTTCGCGGCCTCCACCGCTTTATCCACATCAGCCTGACAGAGAAACAGAGCAAGGCTGCAAACTTCTACACAACATTAGAAGGACGTTTCATCGTCCAGACTGTCAATCATTAGAGAAAACCTGCAGAACTTCAGCTGCAATATGACTGGATAACTAAAAAGACCAAGAATAAAAGCTACTAAACTGGTAACTCCTAGAGACAGGTTTTATTATTTTATTCTAATGTTATATAGAGTTAATTACAGGTAGACACTCTCACTGACCACTGACTTTATGTTTATTTGGGTTTATTCTAATGTTATATAGAGTTAATTACAGGTAGACACTCACTGAACACTGACTTTATGTTTATTTGGGTTTATTCTAATGTTATATAGAGTTAATTACAGGTAGACACTCTCACTGACCACTGACTTTGTGTTTATTTGGGTTAATTCTAATGTTATATAGAGTTAATTACATGTAGACACTCTCACTGACCACTAACTTTATGTTTATTTGGGTTTATTCTAATGTTATATAGAGTTAATTACAGGTTTGAACTTAAAGAACATTTACTTGATTGAAATATGTGAATTATTTTTACAGGAAATTACACTTATACTGTATCAGAATTTCATGGTGAATGGACCAATAGAAATTCTCCAAAATGACCTGGAATTAAACATATTTAGCTTGACTTCCATTGAAAGTAAGGAAGCTTTTTCTTCTTCTGTAAAAATGATTTTCTTTTCATGACGCAGACGATATGTACTTCTTTTCTTTTTTTTTTCAGAATTTTTAGACATTATATGAATGTCGCAGCTGTGTGTGGAACATTTAATGATAAAAAGACCAATAGAAATGCTCCAAAAAGTGCAGGAATACAACGTCATTCACGATGACTTTCATTAAAATGAACGTTTTTCCTCCTCCTGTAAAGTCGCCATTTTGGAGATCTGAGTGGACAGTACTGGTGTTTTAATTGATGTACACATTTAAATCATTCAGTGCAACTCAGACTGCCATCAAAGCCCAGTATCAACACCAACGCTAATATATCCATATTACGATGGATCTAAGCTGGGTTCCAGAACCAACCTCACTGTTTCGGATCCCATAAAGATCAGAACCATTTCTGTAAAAGAAATGTGAGAGTGTCGAATCTTTAAACTGCTTCTTCTTCACTTTAAGCCTTCATAAGGTTCTTCTTACATACATCTCTTTTACAAAACTGGTTCTTCTGTGGCATCGTTTAAAGAACCCTTCGGAGCACCTTTATTTTTATGAGTGTAGGACCTGAGAAGCTGAGGATGCAGGAGCCATCCAGCTTCAGGACTCTGCAGAAGTCTTTAGGCATCCTAAAGCTGCTTATCTGATTGATAGCCAATTGGATCATCCACTATAACTCAAATATAAACAAATAGAGTTCACTCTTCATTACTCCACTGACTTTATGTTAATTGGGGCTTATTCTAATGTTATATAAAGTTAATTACAGGTAGACACTCTCACTGACCACTGACTTTATGTTTATCAGGGTTTATTCAAATGTTATATAGAGTTAATTACAGGTAGACACTCTCAGTGATCACTGACTTTATATTTATTTGGGTTTATTCTACTTTTATATAGTTAATTGAGGGTAGACACTCTCACTGACCACTGACTTTATATTTATTTGGGTTTATTCTAATGTTATATAGAGTTAATTACAGATAGACACTCTCACTGACCACTGACTTTATATTTATTTGGGTTTATTCTAATGTTATATAGGGTTATTTAAGGGTAGACACTCTCACTGACCGCTGATGTTATGTTTATCAGGGTTTATTCAAATGTTATATAGAGTTAATTACAGGTAGACACTCTTACTAACCACTGACTTCATGTTCATGTGGGTTTATTCTAATGTTATATAGAGTTAATTACTGGTAGACACTCACTGACCACTGACTTTACATTTATTTGGGTTTATTCTAATGTTATATAGAGTTAATTAGAAGTAGACACTTTCACAGACCACTGCATTATGTTTATCAGGGTTTATTCCAATGTTATATAGAGCTAGTTACAGGTAGACACTCTCACTGACCACTGACTTCATGTTTATTTGGGTTTATTCTAATGTTATATATAGTTAATTACAGGTAGACATTCTTACTGACCACTGACTTCATGTTCATGTGGGTTAATTCTAATGTTATATATAGTTAATTACAGGTAGACATTCTTACTGACCACTGACTTCATGTTCATGTGGGTGAATTCTAATGTTATATATAGTTAATTACAGGTAGACGCTCTCACTGACCACTGACTTTATGTTTATTTGGGTTTTTTCTAATGTTATATAGAGCTAATTACAGGTAGACACTCTCACTGACCACTGACTTTATGTTTATTTGGGTTTATTCTAATGTTATATAGAGTTAATTACAGGTAGACACTCTCACTGACCGCTGACTTTATGTTTATTTGGGTTTATTCTAATGTTATATAGAGTTAATTACAGGTAGACACTCTCACTGACCACTGACTTTATGTTTATTTGGGTTTATTCTAATGTTATATAGAGTTAATTACAGGTAGACACTCTCACTGACCGCTGATGTTATGTTTATCAGGGTTTATTCTAATGTTATATAGAGTTAATTACAGGTAGACACTCTCACTGACCACTGACTTTATGTTTATTTGGGTTTATTCTAATGTTATATAGAGTTAATTACAGGTAGACACTCTCTATATAGAGTTTTACAGGCTACGACTTTTGAACAGAGCTGTACATCCCAAGCAGAGCAAGCTTACTTTATCCGCCTCTTCCACTTCACAGATTTTGCCACCTGTCGCAGGGTTGAAGGTGGGAAAGGTCTTGCCCTTGACTGAGCAGTGCCATTCGTTGTTGATAAAAATCTGCGCATTTGAGAGAAGAGTCATTTTTTCAGCAAGTCCATAAACACATACAGCACTCCTGACCTACTTATCATGACAACTCATCTGCAGTTTAACTGCTGAACTCAACAGACTGCGCTCGCCTCGAGTCCCCCCACCTGCCGTAACCTGCCCAAACTACCTCACACCCCGAACCCAGACGTGCGTAAAGTTGCCATTACGCGTGGTCCTTAGCACCACTACTCTTCTCATCCCAGTGAAGTCCACTAAAGCAAAGTCCACCAAAGCTCAGAACCGCTCTTACCTTGGTGTGTTTGATCTCTGAGATCTTGCAGGGCTGGGGTAAAGGCAGGGCTGCAGGGTCTGATGGCACTCCGTTCTCTGTGGTCCCGTTCTGTGCCATAACAGGGTAACCGGTCGACACTCGCGTTTAGGATAAGGTAAAGTGCAGAACTGCCGTCCAGTAAGCATGGTGGTGCTGTTTATAAGGGCTTTTAAAGGTCTCCCCCAACCCCACCCCCACAGGGGCAAGCGAACAGCCCGCCCACTGCCGCGCACCCTGCTTCGATAACCGCCCACTTCGTCTCCTCAACACGTGAGCACGATAAACATTCAAAGTAGCAGACGCTCAGGGGCCGCCACTGGAACCTGGAACCTAGCCGAGTACTGGTCCTGCCTGGATTTGCATTTTGTCGAGGAAGATATAGTGTGTAGTGCCTCTGGTGAGCATGTGCCACGTGCTCAGTGTGATAATGCTGTATGCAAATGAAATATGGATTTATGTCATTATAAATGTTATTTCCTTTATTAACATTTCAATGCAGTTTTGTATATATATATATATATATATATATATGTATGAGTACTATATATAAACATATATACCTACAGGTGGTCTATATTGTATATAGATCACCTGTATAAATTGAATATATTGTTTATATATATATATATAAATATATATAAAAACATATATACCGTGGTATAAGAAGGTCTTTGATGGTCAAGGTGGTTAAAAAAGCTGGTCATCCAGGTGAACACATACCCTATACTGGGAAGCCAGCAGGTTAAACTGGTTAAGCTTAGCATAGCCTATCTTTCATTTGAGTATGATGGACTACCTGGTCTATCAGCATGGCCAGCATGTTGGTCATGCTGGTAGACCAGCGAAACCATCAACCTCTAACAATAAACATACCCTATGCTGGTCAAGAGACAAGCTGGGTGACCAGTTTGACCAGCAATACATTTATAATACGTCTATTGACTAAATTAAAAGTTACGTTATTTTTTTAAATGTAAAATACAAGGACATAGAGTGATCAGCCATAACATTAGCATAACACTGCCTAATATTGAGTCCCCCAATGTGTCGCCTACACAGATCTAACCATTTAAGACTCCACAAGACCTCTAAAGATGTCCTGCTCCAGTTTCTGACCCCCAGTTTCTGATCCTGTAAGTTGTGGCGTGGGGCTTCAGTGGTTCACATCAATCAGCGTTGGGCACCCATGATTTTTGGTTGTCCTTCCTTGGAGCAATTTTGCAAACCGGGAACACCCCACATGACCTGCCTGATGTTTTGGAGATGTTCTGACCCAGTCGTCTAGAACCTCACAGCACCTCCATCATCTTCAAGGACTGACTGTTCCCTCGCTGCCTGATACTGTATATCCACCGCATTGTCGGGAGCCACTGTAGATGAAGATAAGCAGCGTTTTGCATTGTCAGTGGTACTAATGTTATGGCTGATTGGTGTATATACATACAAATGTAATATATAGTCTTCACGTGTAACATAACCTTGTATTTCTAATGCTGTAAAACTACAGACTAAACATGTTTCGCTTTTAAAGCTGCTATAAACATCGTGGACATGAAGGACGTACGTCTTAAAACCCTCCTGATAAACGTCCAGGAATTTTTTTTATCGGTTAGCAGGGACGAGCCTCGTCCCCGATCTGAAAATATTGGCCGTGTCCTGGTGTCTAACCATGGAAATAACAAGTGTGAATTAATTCTCCGGCCCAATATTTACACTGTACCGAAGCGCCTTTGATCTGGACGCGGAGGGCCGGATTGGAGGCGACTTGTGGGCCAAAGGTGGGATCACTTCTGATGTTCATCGTTGAGTTGGTTTTTTGCACCTGGGCCTGGTGAGGCTGAATGGAGTTGAACGCATGCAAACAAATGCTTTTGTTCGGCGGGACAAAAAGGCCCTTTCCCAGCTCCGGGCTCGTTTCTCAGACACTGTCACCATTGTTTCCCCTCCGTTGCTTCTTGTCACTCTTCTTGTCGAAGTTTAATGAGGGACAGCAAAGCTCTCGCAGGGCCCATTTCTCACTTCAGCGGCTTTGCTAACACTTCCTAATGAGGCCGAGGGACTATGGTATGGCTGCAGACGCGACTATCAGGG
The DNA here is from genome assembly GCF_030463535.1 of Salminus brasiliensis. Taxonomy (NCBI): domain Eukaryota; kingdom Metazoa; phylum Chordata; class Actinopteri; order Characiformes; family Bryconidae; genus Salminus; species Salminus brasiliensis. The sequence continues at coordinate 34,245,489 of NC_132894.1, forward strand.
ACCATCATCACTCTCACGGCCCGTGCCGACGATTGGTGTGCTGGTGGTTTCTATTCTGGGACACCAGCTAGTACGTTCTAGCTATCCTGTTCTGAGCTAGAACACTGTAGCTAATCTTTATTTGCCAGTAAAAACAATTGAAGAGTGCATTGCGCTTTATTAGTACCAGCATAGATGTGTTTGATATGTGACCGCTATAGCCTGTGAGCTAGCTAGCTAATGTAAACAAGCTATACAACTGATGTTGCAAGCTAATGATAACACCCCGCTTCCAACTCTGGGATTGGCTAGTTTAATCCCACCTTCTGCCCAGGGATTGGCTAGTATTATCCTGTTTCCTGGACTAGCAGCGGAACTGGCTAAGTCTAGCCCACCTTCTACGCTTCTAACATTGGCTAATCATGTCCCACTGCCTGCCCTGGGATTGGCTTGTATATTCCTGAATGTTAATTTCCTGCCTCCTACACTGGGATTAGCTAGTCTACCATGTACACCATGGCTATTAGGTAACTGACTCCTAGTTCCTGTGCTGGAACTAGCTAGCTAAGTCTATCCCACCTCCTATGCTAACGCTGGCTAGCTGTGTCTCATTCCTAGCTCTGGCATTCGGCTAGTATATTTCTCACTGAATGATTAGGCAGTTCCTTGCATCAGAAATTAGCTAATTACTAATACAAATACTAATTGCATTTCACCTCCCATTCCAACACTGGCTACGTCCAGATGTTTAGGTAGGAATAACTAGTAGGAATTAGGAATAGCGAGTATAACCTCACTTCCTAGCTCTCCTGGCTAGCAGTTTTCCACTTCCTATGCCAGAATTAGCGAGTACCCTATATAAGTATGTCTGCGCTATGATAAGCAAACACTTTTCTACGAGTGGTCAGAAGTATTCTGCAATCCGTGCTGGGACCGGCCACCCCAGACCAACACCAACTACGCTAATATCTCCTAGCATTTTGTCTGAAATTTCCTGCCTTCTTGAGCTAGCATTGGCTGATAGTTGGTCTCCTGCTATGCTGGGAATGGCTAGTATTTTCCCTGACTCTACAAATGGGCAGTAGTATTCCACCACCTGCGCAACCAAGCAGGTCACTGATTGGTCTTTTAGGGCCTCTTGCAGGGCCCATTTCTCACTTCACTGGCTTTGCTAATACTTCCTAATGAGGCCGAGGTGAGGAGGGATCAAGTGGGAGGAAGACAGGAAGGCGAGCACAAGGAGGAGGACGTGGTGGTGGGCTTTTGGGATTTTTTTCCCACCCATGTTCTGGCAGTCTCACCACCTAGTAGCACACAGGTCACAAAAACCGAAGATGTCCAGCGAATAGTTGTGTGTCATTCTCAGGAGGTTAAGCGACCCTCCGAGTGCCTCGGTGAAACTGGGCCGAAAAAAACAATAATCTAACTTGTCGTGTGAAATCGGAGGCAGGTGCCCTCGGCCTCTAAGCTTGGCTGCTCCGGGTAATTGGCATTCCACACCTTTTTAACGAAGGTCAAGTTTTTTCCCCTTTCCATGCTTCAGAGCCATTTAGGAGCGTTACCCAGCTAATTGTACTGACTACACCCTTAAAGCAAGTGCCCCTAAAAGTCCCCTGAAGCTCCCCAACAAAGACCTGAATAGATAATGTTTAACAACACTGAAGGACGCAGAGCACCACACGGCCGACTCTGCAGAGAAAGCTGGGACGGAGGAGATGATTCATATGTTACTAATATTAAAAACATGATTAAATCACAACTGTCCAATTAAAAAAACCCTGTATCTCCATTCTGTACACTGTGTAAAGGAACAATTGGCCAATAGAAATGCTCTAAATCACGTTTACTTTGACTTCCATTCAGATTTAAGAACCTTTTTGCCTTCTTCTGTAAAGTCGCCATTAATTTTTTTTTGTTTTTATGGAATATTGCTAATTGTAAAATTGTGGGAAATTTGAAAAATAGGTGTACTTGAAGTCAATTTAGCAGCATAATGATCTGCATATTTCCCTCCACCAGGGATAGTGAATTAAAATACTTGAAACATCATAAAAAAACAATGGTATAAAAACAATACTCTAAATTAAAAGATTTTTCGGTGGTTCTTTGACAAAGACAAATAAATAAATAAAACCACTACATGCTTAAATTGTTGAATTGGTTAAATGGTTCTTCATGTTGGTGGAAAACCATTTGGAAAACCTTGTATATGGTTCTATGTAGCACCACTAAGATTCTCATTTACATTCACAGCATTTAGCAGATGCTCTTATCCAGAGCGACTTACAAAAGTGCTCAGCTAGTTTGAATAGACTAAAAATTCTAATTCTAAAAAGCTCCTCTAATCTTAGACTCTACTAAACACAAGTCAATATGGAGACCATAGTACTCTTCTCTTCGCCTGAGTACTCTCAGAAGAGGAGGGTCTTCAGTCTGGGTTTCTCTATTAATGAGTGTTTTGCACTCAATTTTGTAAAGGATAAAAATATTAAAAGGAGAACTCACTGAAAAAGTCAAAATAATTAATTTTCTGTTTAAATAGTCGTTCAGAGTTAAAAACTCAGATTAAACTAAGGTTTAATCAGTCAATCAACATTCATTTAAACACAGAGTACATTTAAGGGTGACTCATTTACAATGAATACAAAACAGAGATCAGGGTAGAAAAAGAGGAGTACAATATAAAAACAGTGAATAGTAAAAGCAAATAAAATTATATAAATAATAAAGATAGCAATAAAAAATAAGCATAAAAGTAAAAATGCAATAACATACATAAATGCATAACAAATCAAATAGGGATAAAATAATAACAAATTAAAGATAAAACAATAAAAATAAATATTACAGAATGGAAATAGTGAAACAATAGCTATGCATAAACTAAAAAGTAAATGCTTATTATTAATAATAAATGAAGTAATAAGTCAAAATAATAGTACATCTAAAACAGTAACAGAGACAGCTGAGATATACTACAATGAAATGAAATGAAATGTTTAGGTTTAAGAAATTACATTTATTACAGTAGTGCTGATAGGAAACAGAGCTCTACAACTGTCAGAAAAATAGGTACAGTTGTATTTTTGTTTTCCAAAATACAAACAATGTAATTGCACCTGCAAAAAGTTGGAATGTGTAAGTATTACACAGTAAAATATGTTAAATCACAGTTCCTTAAAGACTTAAAGATAACTAACTAAAAGACATGTGTTTACTTTGTATTTTATTTCTGTACATTAAAATTTTGTTCATGTAAATTCATAGTTTTGTTTTTTTTTCTTTATGATTTATTTTATGCCTAAATCAAATCACAAATCTTCTTGTGAAACATCAGAAAAGGCTGAGAGAATGAATTCATGACCATTTTGTGTTGATTTACTCTCTGAAGTAAAGAAGACTCATTCACACTCTTCAGACGTCAGATTTCATTCACCCTCACTGTGAACACTTCTGCCTCTGAGTTTCTCTAAATCAGAGCATTTCACACCAAACCCACCAAACCCACCAAACCCCCTCAATCAGACTTTCAGTTTCTATTTTTTGGAAAATATCTATAGTTAAAACAGGAACGTTTTTAACAGAATGTACTGGTAGACTGTTGGGCACACAAAAACCTTGTATCTCCATTTTTGCCCTTTTTCACTTTTCTCCATAATGTGAATCTGACAGTTAATACTTATATTGACTCTGAATTTCTTGATGAATGAACCAATAGAAATGCTCCAAAATGACTTCATTTTCCACTGACTTACATTGAAAGTTAAAACTGTATTTTCCTTCTTCTGTAAGGCTGCTTTTTCTTTCACAAAGTGTAAAAGAAAAGGTTAATATGGGCAGTGGTGTCAAATATTATTATTATAATTTTGCATTTTTCCCACCTTCATGCACCCTACATAAAACCTACCCTGAAAAATGTGCCGTAAAATATTTTTTCCCCCAGAATGAAGAACCAGAATATTAAACATATAATACATTTGTAAAAAATTAATAAAAAATATATATATTTAGATGTTTCAATGTAGAGATTAAATTGGTAAGAACTATTGTGGTTCCATGTAGAACCAAGTAAAAAAAAAAGATATGTGAATTAGTGTAAAGATTAAATTGGTAAATTGGTAAATTCCCTCCCCCATGTAAAGCATCCCTGTGTTTGTAAAAGGCACTATTTAAAGTATAATACAAAACGTATTGTTGTTATTATTATTATTATTATTATTATTATGTTGAATATGATTATTTCACAGACATTGAGAGAACACTGCATTGTATGTTTTGAATGCATACATAATTTCCATAGACATATATATATATCTATAAATATATAAATATAAATGAACACAATTATTGCCAAAAGTAAGACATATGAACAGCAAAACAGTGTTAAAGTACTATACCGTATTAATGTGGAAATTAAATTTGCATATTTATCAAATTAATTTGCTTATCTAAACACGAAACCTCCGACCAAGAACCAGCATTTGTACTCGAGCGGTTTTACCACCCACCAGGCATGAGTGCCAGCAGTGAAGTGACATCCTCCCTCCACTGTCTGGGTTACTGGGTGACCGCTTGCACAATCTCAGCACTCAGCACGGTCAGTGGTAGAAGTGCCCTGGCTGGCTGGCCCGAGCGGCTCGCTGCCCGGTATAGACCGGCCACTGGCTCGCTGTCCGCTCTGCCCGAGTTAGCACGGAGGAGCAGTCAGCCTGAGATAACCCCCTCCAGGTGTGCATGGGCCTGCAAACAAAGGGCCTTTTCAACGGCCTGCATGAGAATGAAGAGGACTCCTGGGTTTAGTGCAGAAATATTCCGGATAAAAGGGAACAAAACTCGAGCAGATGGCAATATTCTGTTACAGTGGTGCAGCGGCCTGCGAGCCTCAATTAAGTCGGCCCTCGTTTTCACAGGCAAAAACAATCTTGTTAATTAAAGAAGCCATTCACGCACACACACACACACACACAGACATACAAACATGGAAATGGGGGCGCCGGGTATCATGGGGCGTCCGAGCCCTGAAAGTGTGTCACCACCTCATAGACATGGGGGTTACGGCACTGTGTCCCAGTGGTGATGATAGCTGATGTGTGTGTTGTTTGTCGCTGTTGCTTGTAAACATCAGATCTTCAAAGCGCTGCTGAAGTTACACACAGTGTTTTACAGACCCACTGTTTCAGACACGCTGTATAATACTCTGCAACAGACACAAACTGTTATAGACACTCTGTTATAGACACTCTGTTATAGACATTCTATTATAGACACTCTGCTATAGACAGTCTTTTATAGACACTCTGTTATAGACATTCTGTTATAGACACTCTGTTATAGACACTCTTTTATAGACACTCTTTTATAGACACTCTTTTATAGACACTCTTTTATAGACAGTCTGTTATAGACACTCTTTTATAGACACTCTTTTATAGACACTCTTTTATAGACAGTGTTATAGACACTCTGTTATAGACAGTCTTTTATAGACACTCTGTTATAAACATTCTGTTATAGACACTCTGCTATAGACACTCTTTTATAGACACTCTTTTATAGACAGTCTGTTATAGACACTCTTTTATAGACACTCTGTTATAGACACTCTTTTATAGACAGTCTGTTATAGACACTCTTTTATAGACACTCTGTTATAGACAGTCTTTTATAGACACTCTGTTATAGGCACTTTTATAGACAGTGTTATAGACACTCTATTATAGACACTCTTTTATAGACAGTGTTATAGACACTCTTTTATAGACAGTGTTATAGACACTCTATTATAGACACTCTTTTATAGACAGTGTTATAGACACTCTGTTATAGACAGTCTTTTACAGACACTGTTAAAGACAGTCTTTTATAGACAGTCTTTTATAGAAACTTTGTTATAGACAATCTTTCACAGACACTCTGTTATAGACACTGTTATAGACACTCTTTTATAGACACTGTTATAGACAGTCTTTTATCGACACTTTGTTATAGACACTCTTTTATAGACAGTCTTTTATAGACACTTTGTTATAGACACTCTTTTATAGACACTCTTTTACAGACACTCTGTTATAGACAATATTTTACAGACACTGTTATAGACAGTCTTTTATAGACACTTTGTTATAGACATTCTTTTATAGACACTCTTTTATAGACAGTCTTTTATAGACACTTTGTTATAGACGCTCTTTTATAGACAGTCTTTTATAGACACTTTGTTATAGACACTCTTTTATAGACAGTCTTTTATAGACAGTCTTTATAGACACTCTGTTATAGACAGTCTTTTATAGACAGTCTTTTATAGACACTGTTATAGACAGTCTTTTATAGACAGTCTTTTATAGACACTCTTTTATAGACACTCTGTTATAGACACTGTTATAGACACTCTTTTATAGACACTCTGTTATAGACACTCTGTTATAGACAGTCTTTTATAGATACTCTGTTATAGACAGTTTTTATAGACACTCTCTTATAGATAATGTTATAAACACTCTGTTATAGACACTCTGTTATAGACACTGTTATAGACACACTTTTATAGACACTCTGTTATAGACAGTCTTTTGTAGACACTCTGTTATAGACACTGTTATAGACACTCTGTTATAGACAGTCTTTTGTAGACACTCTGTTATAGACACTCTTTTATAGACACTCTGTTATAGACAGTCTGTTATAGACACTCTGTTATAGACACTGTTATAGACATACTGTTAGAGACAGTCTGTTACAGTCACAGTGCTGACACATGCCTTTAATGTCACAATTGTTTTTATGCAAAATTCAAACCTAAAATAAATCGAATGTACTGGAGTACCTTAATTATTTACTTTTAATTGTAATGAAAATGTTAAATTAGTAAAATAATAACCTGCCAGCTGTGAGTTCATTGACCATAAGACAAAAGCGGTCACTGTGAGCTGTGTGTAAGCAAGGTACTTGGAATTCTGCAATGCGATTAAAAGAAGATGCGTCAAGTTTCTTTTCCCACTGCTGTGGTCTGTTATCTCTGCCGGCTGAGCTTTATCACAGAGACCTTGAGCGAGAGCTGAGGCAGTGAGCTCGGCCAGCTGCATCCCCATCGCTGACCTTCAGCGTCAAGGATCGCATACATAAACAGAGGTGTGTAGAGTGGCCCCGGCTCACTCTCCAGTGGAAGGACTGTTCCAGCAGAAGAACAAGAGCAGCAGCTCCAAAACCTGCTTCCAGTAACTGCTGAGAAACGTCTGCAGCTGCAGTGAAGCTGAAGTGGGTCCATCCAGCATCTCTTAGCATGGAGCTGAAGTGTGTTAGAATGGGTTCTGCAGCTCCAGTAAAGCAGTCCAGGAGCTGAACCAGCACAACACCATCGACTCAAACCCAGAAACAGAATTAGGAGAGAAGTGTTAGAGAGTGAAATGATGAAGAGTAACAACGATTTTCCCTTCCTCACTGATCACCTGAGCAGAAGAAAATCAAAGTATGCAAACAAACAAGCAAAGGTTGCGACAAGGCTAGTACCCTTCTTGTTAAATCAGGAATACTGATTGATCCCAGGAGAGAAATTACAGTGGTTATAGTTGCAACTGTTCATGTAAGAATAAACACTCTATAAAATAAAAATAAACACAAACACTCTATAAAATAAAAATAAACACAAACACACTATAAAATACAAATAAACACACTATAAAATAAAAATAAACACAAACATACTATAAAATAAAAATAAACACAAACATACTATAAAATAAAAATAACCACAAACACTCTATAAAATAAAAATAAACACAAACACACTATAAAATACAAATAAACACACTATAAAATAAAAATAAACACAAACATACTATAAAATAAAATAACCACAAACACTCTATAAAATAAAAATAAACACACTATAAAATAAAAATAAAAAACACTCTATAAAATAAAAATAAACACACTATAAAATAAAAATAGGCACAAACACTCTATAAAATACAGATAAACACACTATTAAATCAAAATAAACACTCTATAAAAAATATTTTAAAACTTTTTGTAAAACAGAAAGAAAATATTTACATACATGTACATAAATTAGGAATATAGTAAAGTGGTAATACCTGTGATAAAGATGGTTAAGCGTAAAGATTAATCTGGTAAAGAAGAAGAACCAGATTTAAAATTAAATAAAAGACGTGTGAAATTGACATTATTAAATATCTGTTTTAACAGATAAATATATTGATCTTACTTGTTAAATATTTATATCAAATTTGTTTTATATCTTGTATTATTATCATATCATATAATTAAAAACACACTTTCAAAACTAAATAACGTGTATCTAATTAATTTTATTAATTGTTTGCATATGAGCTTTGCTGATATTTTCTTTATAGTTATTTTTCACTTCCCAAATTTGTAAATGTATAAATATTCATATCAATATTATTCATATTCACAGATATTCATTAACTTTTTTTTCACGTAATTCTTATTTATTGTCTAAATGTAAGATATTGTAAAAAAAAAATTACTATTAAATAAAACATTACTTAAAAACATAATTAAGTAAACAAACTTATTTACAAATCAACAACACATCTAATTTGACCAGGGGTTCACAGAGGTTTGTGTACATACACATTAGGTTCACTTGAACTGTATTTATACTGTAAACATACTGTAAAAAGTTTGAGTATACTTTAGAGTTTAGATTGTTTATTGTTTATATATTTATATACATTTTTATATATGTTTATGAAGTGAAAAATAACTATAAAGAAAACATCAGAAAAGCTCATATGTTATCAATTAATTGAATTAATTTGTTCAAAATGAAGCGAAACTATAAATAAATATGATCTCTAAGAGTTTTGTAGTTTGTTATTCCAACCTCTGATAACTAATGTATATCTGTAGCACCGAAAATTGTAATAATTGCCTACTAATGTAATAATCTCACCATTTAAAATAATTTTGCCGTTAACACTTAATAAGATTTTATATTATTGGTAAGAAAGATGATATGGCATTAATGGTCAGGCACCTGTATTACACAATTCTGCAAATATTAAAATATTTTGTATTCTTTTTTACATATTTATTCCTTTATACATGATTGACCTACTTTACATTTCTGGATGTAATTACATACAGATGATGACAATATTACACGGCTGTAAAAGTTTGGAATCCTGAGTTTTAAACAGAATGTGTGGAATAATATTCATAATCTATAATACCCCTGTAATAACAAACACAGTTTACCATTAAACAGCACTGCGGCTCCTCAGGGCTGCAGACGGCATGAGCCCGGTGTTTGGGGTGCTGTACATGAGAGATCAAAGGAGAGAGCGGGAGAGAGAGAGAGAGAGAGAGAGAGAGAGAGAGAGAGTGTGTGTGTGTGTGCGAGAGTGTGTCCACTGCATGTACGGTATGCGAGTGTAAGGGTCACCAATACTCCCATCACTATAACACTGTGACACTTGAAGGCCTTTCCCTGTTATCCCATAATAACCCTGGGTTTATTATTATCATTTCAGAAGCTGATTTTAGAACAGGCGCCTGAGTGTCTACTGCAGATCAACCAGCAGAGGAAGGTGGGTCTCAGGGTGGGAGTCTAATGTGGGGTAAAATTGTATATTTTTACATGCGTTTAAACCAGGTCATCTGCTTTTTTCCCTTTCATAACCGGTCAGTGCTCACTGCATTCAGACAGACAGCTCTCTGAATCCACCCTGCAGTGAAGCATCCCATGGTGAGTGCTCTAACCACTGAGCCACCACTGCCCCTTAATATTAGTAATCATTTATTATTATTTATTATTAAGTTTATAGCGCAGTTTAAAACTGTTTATAGAACTTAAAGTTTATAACCGTTTAACTTTTATAACGCTAGGAAAATATTTAATGCACATGTGTGACAGTAATATTACTACTACTACTATTACAAAATAGTTTTCAGTAAAATATATTATTATTATTATTATTATTATTATTATTATTATTGCAATAAAAATAAGCAGTAATTTGAGTTTTTAAGTTTAGCTTAAAAAAGTAATAAAATTAAAAGGAAATATTTTAATACATGAAAAATGACATTTTCAGTTTTGATGTGAAGATTCAGTCACTGCATTAATCTTCACATTTTCCATCCTTATTAAAAAAAAATAATTAAAAATTGAAACATGGTATTACAAAAGATAGAACATGCTAATTCAGGAAAGCACACATGTAGGAGCCACATTAAAGGTGCTCTAGAATAAAGAACTGTGTTTATCTTGTGACAATATTACTACTAATAATAATAACAAAACTTGTTATAAGTAAAAAAATAAAAAATAATAATAATTGTAATAAATTATTATTATTATTATTATTATTATTATTATTATTATTATTGTTGTTATTATTGTTGTTGCAATAAAAATAAGCACAAATAACAAGTAATAGTATTGGGCAAGCAGGGGGATACTGCAAAGGGGTACAGCAGAGGGGTACACCTATGCCCCAGTACAACAAATAGTCCAGACACCCCTGCTATGCTTAACAATCTTCTGTATGTAGTATCAAACCTCAGATCAGATCATTTAACCAAGCTTGGGCTGTTATAGTTGTTCTATAAAGAACCAAAAACTTGAGTTTCAGCTTTAAAATAGTTTTAAAAAAAAGAATATTTTAATCATTTAAAAAATGACCTTTCCTATATTGCTGTGCTGTGCAGTCACTAAAAGATTCTGTTGGAGGTTTTATCAAAAATAAATTAGACAAATTAGACAAAGAGACAGAGAGAGATCTGCTGGACCTTCCTGTAGGTAAAGCCTGCTTTGAGGGTCCAAATGATGGTGTGTTTGATCTTGTAGCTGTAGAAGGTGAGGTTTTGCTCTGTACCTGTGTGTCAGATCCTCTCTCTCTCTCTCTCTCTCTCTCTCTGTGCTCTCTCTCTCCCTCTCTCTCTGTGCTGTCTCTTTGAAGTAGCCCCGTCTCCCAGCCCAAGCCTTTCTCACCAATTCCCATCATCATCGTCATCATCATCATCCTCCTCATCCCCACACAGTTTAGCCTCTTCAGCTGCTGGAGTGAGAGAGCGCTTTGTGTGTAAGATCTGAGCAATTTGCAAGTTTATTGAGGAAAACTGTCGAACAAAAGAAGCTTAGATATAGAATCTGTCAGCGCTGCTTTTCCCGGCCGCAGATCGCCTTCCACACCTGATGAAACCGCCCGCTTGTGGACAGTTTGGGTGGAACGGTCGTCTCATGTTTAGCTTGAATTTGCATGAGCTGGATTGCTGGATATGAGAGTTCTGATACTGAAGATTCAGCCACTGCATTGATCTGCTCATTTTCAATCCTTAGTTCAAAATAAAAGTCTGGGAAATTGAAACATGGCGTTAAAAAAAGGTAGAGTGTGCTAATTTAGGAAAGCACACCTGTGGGGGTCACCCTAAAAGTGCCCTAGAATGGAGATCTGTGATTATCTTGGCATAGTTGAATAACGAGAGTTTGGTACATGGAAGTGACAAACCGTGAACAGAGCTGGAAAACAGGCCGAATCCAAAACCCCAAAACTGTTACATCACAGTGCTGAGAGCCCTCAAAATTTACATGAACCCCACCCACTAGGAAAAGCTCTAGTCAAGCTGGTGGAACTGTACAACATGACACGACTTCAGGAGCCAACCTCCAGCCTCTGCTAGCTTTTGGAAGACGGGTTGCTATGGTAACCAGGCCTTGTGACCAAGGCTTTTCCTGTGCCAGTGTCCCCAGAAGGTGATGCTCAGACTCGGTATGTGACAAAGCAAAAGCCAGGGAAGCAAACAGGGATACACGCTAGGCTAAAAGCTAACGGTAGTTGACTCTAGCTTTTATCACCTCTTCTCGTCATCGACAACCTCAGCTGAACCAAACTGGAGCTAAACTGATATTAGAAGGGACGGCACCGTCTTATTTTTTACTGGCTTATTTATTAAAGGCTCATTTATGCTCCCTTTATGTACGAAAATTAATTTGCCTGTTTCAAACAACGTAACCGCCACTGCCCACATACTTCTATGCATGCTTTACTTTGCATGGGTGATAAGCAATACATCCACTAGAGGGCAGTTCGGAGTCAAACGTTCCTGATAACAGCAAGCATAGTGACGGTGGAGGAGGTCGTGATAATGTATGTGATAATGAACCAACTACGACATGTGACAGTGGTCATGTTTCGCTCAAACTATTGACCATACTGCCCCCATGGTTTCCAGTGGTATTGCTAAGCTAAACATGAAGAAATACGGATGAAATGAATGCAGAAGACGGACAGAAGGCTCAGTCCGTCTCCGTATCTGTATTTAATGTTGAGGAAAATGAACCTTAAGCCAACCAATCCCAGAGAAGCGAGTGATCTAACTGGCTCTTCAGCTTGCTAACAGCACAATGCGCTGAGAGGACACAACGAGAGGACAGCAGCACTATCCAGGGGCTCCGAGTGGTTCAGCCATCCAATCGTGAGTCGTGAGTTTGAATCCCAAGAGTCCAAGCGAGCACAATTGGCCGTGCTCTCTCCAGATAGGTAGATGGCGCTCTCTCCCCTAATCACTCTAAATCGGTGTTAGCCAGCACAAGCATCTGTTATCTGGTTAGTGGTGAAGCTGGGGACCTGGCGATTTCCTCTGGGCGTGTCAGTTGCTCGGCAATGCTCGGCATCGCCGGCAGGTGGGAAAGAGGCGGCGGCTGACTGTTGGGTCTGACTGGTACGGTGGAGCTGGGGTCCAGGCCCTTTCCGTATCGCTGGTAGTTCCTCCAATACATGTGAATCCAGCCTCCGCCTCATTGTTAGGTCCTTACCCTCCTAGTGTCAGGAGCATTGCTAGCGCTAGGGGGCGCTACAATTGAGTGGGTTAATTGGCAGCACCAAACTGTAGGAAGAAAACCCTATGCTGCCATAACCAGCCAATGAAAGTAGATGTGAGGTACAATAACAGGGTGGTAAATATAGGCTTCTTAAGCTGTACCTGAGCATTTTGGCCCCAAACTAAAGTCAAATACTTACTATTTATACGTGGAAGAAGAACTTTAATGCTCAGCGAATTAATTCTAAAGGCACCTTTAAGGCCTAACAATACAACGCTTGATATTTTGTCAGTAACGGCCCTCCTCTTTCTCAAACCCGCTGTGCAGCGACATCGAAAAACAAGCATGACTTATTACGGCTTGACCTCATGAATCAAATGAGAACGTACGTGTTTCATAAGTGTGAGGGATGATCAGATAAATCACGAGGAGTGTCGTAACACGGCATCGGGTCTAAACGCAACACATTTGCTTCGCATCAGTTTTTCAGCCCGAGAGGTTAAGACGGGAGACACCAGCAAAGCTGAATCACTTTGAAGAACTCGGTGACTTTAACGAGGTTTGTGATTTGTGTGCTTTACTGACGGTTCGAATGGAGGAGCTATATCAAACTCTTCATTATCTCTCATCTCAAGGGTTGAGTTACGCTCAGACACAAGCGAAGAGACACTGCGCATCTTAATGAGCTGCAGGTGCGATGATGAACATGCCGGGACGCTGTGAATTCGCTGACTTCTCGGTTTATGCCAAAGCATTTCCACCGAAGCGTGATGTACCGGATATAGGCCAAGCTGCAGTTCCTCAGTGGAGACTGCTGGTGGGATATCAGTGGGGTTCATTTGAGAGGGTGTTCAAGGGAATCAAAACAAGACAAGAAATCAACCCAATCTATATATCCAAAAGTTTGTGGACACCCCTTCTAAGGAATGCATTCAGCTACTTTACGTTGCACCCATTGCTGACACTGATGTGTTAGTTCCTGTAGAGACGTACTGACAATAGAATAGGACTCGAGGTAGACTAGAGGGGTATAAAGCCCCCCAGCATTGAGCTGTGAAGCAGTGGAAGAACTGTGTTCTCTAGAATGGTGGTTGGAGGACCATCCAGTACTTATGGGATAAGTTGGGGAGTTGGGGATGATGAGGTGGGGTGGTGATCATCATCCAACATCCTGACCTCCCTAATGCTCTTCTTGTTGCTGAATGCAATCAAATCCTCACAGCAATGCTCCTCCAAAATCTAGTAGAAAGCCTTCTTCCCTGGACAGTAGAGACAGTTACTTCAACAAAAGCATAATCAAGTCTTTTTAGCAACCTTAATTTCAGAAGAAACAAAGAATGAGCAGGCGTCCCAATACTTTTGTCAAACGTATAGTGTATATAAATCCCATCTATATTTGAGATTCACGCTTCAGAATATGTCCGAATATATTCCATTAATGTTCCCCAAACAAGGTACTGAAACTGACCCTTAAATGTCCCACCCCAGTGACAAGGGGGTACAGTTTAGTACCTCTGAGCGCGTTCACCAACCTTCCTTCTCGAGATCTAACACACTCCATCTAGGACTTCTGAAGGAAGTAATAAGCTGGATCAGGTGGGATGGAACCGTTCTTCAGGTTTCTGCTGTTCGGACACCCAGGGGAAGCTCGTTCCACCACTTCGGTGCAGGACAGAGAAAAGTCTGGATGCTCGTCTTCCTGGATCTTAAAGGATGGCGGGTCGAGCCGACCGTACTTGAAGCTTGAAGGGCTCTCGGTGCAGATCGGCTTTTGACCATCGCCACCAAGTACGGAGGGGCTGGCTGGTCCAGTCTTGGCTTTGTAGACCAGAGTCAGGGGTTTGAATCTGATCACCTGGGCAGCAGCTACAGGAAGCTACAGTGAAGAGAGAACACAGCGGAGGAGGAGCTACATGAACATGGCTGAACTTTACCAGTTTTAGCATCAATCTGGAAGAACAGCTCTGGTGTTTCTGGAGTGTAGACTGACACGTGAGCCCCTCACACATGAAGACCTTTCAGTATGTACGAACTGAGACCAAATGTTCCCAGAAAACCTTTTAAATGACCTCTGTTATCTTCCTTCATACAGTACAATATGTACCCGCCCGTTCCTCCAAAATAAACATGCATCAAAGCAGCGTGGACACCAGTCCAATTAGTCATTCTCAGGCCTGTAGGCTCAGAGTTTGAGAAGAATATGACCTATATGGTCCCTGAAGGAGAAGGAAAGTCCAGTCAAACACAACAGCCTCCATCGCCCAGGCCCGAAACGCACCGTGTGTTTCAGAAATTACACAATATGGGACAATATGGGATGTAACAACTCTGCACGCTGTCAGCGGAGGAGGTAGAGCATGCGGTAAATGTAGAGGTTCTGCGAAAATGAATCATTAAAAAAGCAATTTGAGAAACATGCAGGGATGATTTACCTCTTGCCAAATAATAAGGCCATGTAGGGCCGAGTGACATAGTAAGTGATGGGAAGGGGAAAAAAAACATGTCTCATAGCATGTGAAGAGCCTTTTAAAAGTTAAACATTAGAAAAAGGTTCTAGGAAGAACCCATCAGTTGGAATAGAACCTTTCGGACCTTGTTAACTGGTTGTTTACCTGGTTAAGGAGTTCCTCTCATTGGTAGAAAACATTTTGTGAATGGTTTCATATAGCACCAAAAAAAGGGCTCCAGTCATGGGTTCAAGACTAACACTGAAATGGGTGTGGCATAACAATGGAAATGGGTGTAGCGTAACTATAGACATGGGTGTAGCATAACTATAGAAATGTGTGCAACATTACTCTAGAAATGGATGTAGCGTCACTATGGAAATGGGTGTAGCGTAACTATGAAAATGGGTGTAGCGTAACTATAGAAATGTGTGCAACATTACTGTAGAAATGGATGTAGTGTAACAATAAAAAATGTGTGTAGAGTAACTATGGAAATGGGTGTAGCGTAACTATAGAAATGTGTGTAACATTACTGTCGAAATGGATATAGTGTAACTATGGTAATGGGTGTAGCGTAATTATAGAAATGGATGTAGCATAACAATGGAAATGTGTGTAGCGTAACAATGGAAATGGGTGTAGCATAACTATGGAAATGGAGGTAGCATAACTATAGAAATGGAGGTAGCATAACTATAGAAATGGGTGCAACATTACTGTAGAAATGGATGTAGCATAACTATTGAAATGGGTGTAGCGTAACTATAGAAATGGATGTAGCATAACAATGGAAATGGTTGTAGCATAACTATAGAAATGGGTGTAGCATGATTATAGAAATGTGTGCAACATTACTGTGGAAATGGATATAGCGTAACTATGGTAATGGGTGTATCGCAACTATGGAAATGAATGTTGCGTAACTATGGAAATGTATGTAGCGTTCCTCCACGGCCCTGGTAGAAACTGCGGCTACGTATATTGGTAAATATGGGTGAACGGGAGCCTGCATTGGGATGAAGTATAATTAAGCAACATGGTCGCCCCCTCGAACCCTGAAGCCATTATCCTCTCCATGTGTCCACAGTGGGCGACTGTTGGGGTGAAATGTGGTCCGGCAGATTGTGTGTCGCTGGGGATGTAGCGTACACCGGCGCTCCATTGAGAGGGCTGAGGGAGCAGGCCTTATTGTGGCTGGATGCTAGGGCTCCTTGTCAAAAGCACTCCTCTAATGTAGCGGATTGAATGACTGAACACTGTTTACATCTCGCTTTTGGCCCTGAGAAGCTTGTAAGTGAGGGGCTCCGGGAGAGCATGAGTGTTGCTTAGCCGCAACGTCAATGTTGCCTATTGTTCTTTGCTGAAACTGCTGACTGTGCACAAAAACAAACCCCGAAACGCTCACCGCCTGCATGATTACAGCGGCACGACAAGGACGGTTGCTGTAATCGGCCTGACTTTTATTATTCCCCTGAGCATAATGACAAGGTAACTGACAGATGAAACTTGTTATTAAAGAGCAGAAAATAAACAGAGGCCCGTCTTTATGTCTGATGAAACCCAAGCCTCCCGTCGGTAGATTTGGGCTTTTTAATAAAGCGTGCAGATGGCTAGGCTGACGTGCGAGGGGATACAGCTAGCAGTTTAGCTAACGTATCCTTGACTCCTCAAACTGTCTGACAAGGCCTTAAATTTATGAGGTAATAAGTAATAAAGGGAGGTGTTGTTCAGTTTAGTTTTAGTGGATTTAATATTATAATCTATAGGGAGATGTGTAGCTAGCGAGTACCACTGGCTACGTATTAGCTTAGCACAAACAAAACTAGCCCTGATGCCTGTTATCCCACACAGAGATCAAATATAAGACAATATATAGATTTCAAATATATAACATATCTTAGCATATGAGGGATTTCTTTATATTTAACATATATTTGTCTTATATTTTTATAACTTGAATTTCCAAAATAGCAACTTTACAGGACTTTCAATGGAAGTCAATGTAAAAATATTTTAATCCAAAGCATTTCGGAGCATTTCTATTGGTCCATTCATCATCAAGTTTGAATAAAATGTAAAGAACAACTGCCAGATTCACATTATGTCACATATAATATATGGACAAAAGTATTGGGACACTTGCTCCGTCATGCTCATTTCTTCTGAAATTAAGTGTATTAAAAAAGAGCGTATCCAGCTTTTGTTGGAGTAACTTTCTCTAAAAAAAAAAAAGGCTTCCTACTAGCTTCCTACTGCTGTGAGGATTTGGTTGCATTTAACAACAACAGGTGTTAATGAGCACCGTATGTCGGCTGATCACCACCCCACGTCATCCCCAACTCTTCACATCACCAAACTTAATTCCAAAGAACACAGCTCCTCCACTGCTCCACAGCTCCTCAATGCTGGGGGGCTTTATACCCACTATAGCCCACGTCTGGCATTATTAGGCAGCATGGAGCCAATAGGGTCATGATGTTGATCTGCTCCAGAGAGTCCTATTCTATTGGCAGTACTTTTCTACAGGCACTAGAGCAGCTGTGTGAGCAACAGGTACAACTTAAAGTAGCTGAAGTGCATATAGTGCACATGCCCAGTCCTTTAGGACCACATATTTCCGTACAAGTGGCCTTGTGACCTGTCAGCGGGTCCAGCTTACCCTATGGGAACCCAGTGGACGACATGATATCTTTCCTGACCGCAGTCCGTAATGAAATCACCCCTTCCTAAGAAAGAAAAAGCGGCTACTATCCAAGTCAAAGTCCACTGGACCCGTTTTGGATGGCCTTTTTTTCTGAATCACTACACTCTTGTGTGGGGAAACTCGAACCTGCTCTCTGGACCTCCATTCAGAACGGCCAGTCCGTTCCCCTCCACCGTTCTGCCCGCTCTCTGCTTGAGTGCCTATCCCGGCTAAGCTAACACAGCTCTCTCTCTCTCTCTCTCTTTCTGTCCTCCGCTCAGTCCCAGTCCCGCTCAGTCTAGCGCTGAAACCCATCCAACCCTTCTCTTGCTACCTCTCTCCCTTTCTCTCTCTCTCTCCCCCTAACAACACACCATCAGAGCTGTGCTGCTGCCATCCTGAGGGAGCATGTTTTCAGATGACCCTGCTGACCCCAAGGCCGGACTCAGGCTATATTTTAATTAGTGTTGATCGAATGAAGGTGTGGCTCGATATAACGTCAGCAGGTCCAGCCCGGCAGACGGGGAAGGCCTTCATAAGTTTGGCCTGTTGGGGTCGGCCTGGAAGTGCCTGGATGGAGATCAGGAGATCCTGTGTCTGCGTGAGGAAAGCCGGCTCATGGGAAAGTGCTGGAAGGATGAAAAAACAACGGGAAATCGTGATCATTCGCAAAGCGAACACAGTTACCGTAAAGGGTGGGGGTTGGGGTGGGGGTGGGTTTCTAGCGAGAGAGAGAGATGGCGTTGGGCATTGGGCCCAGGGTGTTGTACCACAAAGCTGAGGAGCCTCGTTTGAAAGTCTGGGCAAGCACCAGCATATACCGTTACACGGTTATGTCTCTGTTTACTTCCTCCGACAAGCAAACACTGTGTCGTGCAAATGGGCAGACAAAATGGTTTGCATGTCAAAAGCTGCCTCGAGGAAAATAAGGGGCTTCAGTTTCTTGGGCCATGAGATGTTGATCATTCTCCAATAACCAGAAACACGATCGCGCAGTTATTATGCTGTGCACCGCACTGCTTATTGCACTGGGCGCTTCGGAAGTGAACATTTTGCAATTCAAACATGATCATCCCACCCGTCCTCCCCCCGTCCTCCCACATTCAGATATGAAAATCGGTTGCATTGTGCTCACAAGTGACACTGATTATGCAAAATACAGCCCCCTCAGGCTCGCTTAAGGCGGAATTCCACTGATGTCTCAAAATTGAGGCCTAATTAAATGGTTAAGAGACTGTTTACAGCACTTCTGAGAAGGTTCTAGCTCAGAATTACCCGACCCACTCATTAATACTGTCTCCCATCACATGTAACAATGCTCCCGACACTGGGAGGGCAAGAGCTGACACAAGCACAACCAGCCACTGCCTCTTTTTTTCTATCACCAGGCTACCAACAGGCTCAGAGGAAAGCGCCGGCTCTGATGCATAGGCTAGCAGATGCCAGTGCCGGCCACCATCACTCCAACTACCCACCCAGAGAAAGTAAGGGCAATTGTGCTCTCTCTGGCTCCGGCTGCCGATGACCCAGGCAGGCAACATGACCCTGGATTCGACCAGCCCTGCAATCCTCGGGTCGTAGTTGTGTAGCTGCCTCAGTCTGCTGGACCTACTCAGAAGATTTTAAGACAAAATAGTATTAAAGCAACGCTATGGAAAAGTGGCTAAGTGGCATTTCTCGCACCTGGGCTCCCCCTACAGTCTGGAAGTGTAATTTGCGCTTGGAGCCACTACTGAAGTACACATTTTTCTGGAGGGGCTGAGAGATACAGAACTGAGAACCGAGAACAGAGGGGGAAGAAGCATGTGACTGAGGTTACGCAACATTATGCAGTACTCGTGAGCGTAGACCTGCCCAATAACTTCTCCAAAGTTACTTTGTGCAGTTAGCAGTGCGTCGAGGCCGGAATAGCAACAACAGCGGCACTGTCCTCGCTTTTACAAGTCAGTGAAGCATCTAAATGATTTTGAAGAGCCTATTTTAAGGTGAAAAATTTTCCATACTGTTGCTTTAAAGTTAAAAAACGTGATTTTTTAAACTTTTTTTTTTTTTTTTTTCAGATTTACTGCTATTTTACTGTTATTAAAACTCTATATATGATGTTAAATAAGTAAGTAAATAAGATGACTGTATATTTCACCACTATAAAGAAATGAGTCATTTCATCAGTTGAACTCACAGGATAAATATTGTTCGATTACAGCCCACAAGGCCATTCAGTGTTCCCAACCCCTGCCCTGAATGATATCCCGCTCCAACGGGGAGATGAAAATGAGTCATCCAATGCTGGAAACATTAAAACATGCGCTAGCCAAATGACGCTCAGCCAAAAATCATCCTTATCATCAGCCAGTATGATGAATATGTGTGTGTTTGATCTCTCCAGACTGTTTCCCAAAGACTAAATAAAGAGCAACGGCAAGTCGCCGCTAGCTAATCTACACTAGCCCATGACATGGCTATCAATCTGGAAGATCAGTGGACCGGATGACATGGGATTTCCCTCTAGATAATGAGATAATGGAGCGTTTCAGTCCGTCTTCCCTGATCTTCTATTTGGAGAGTTAGGAAAGTTGTGTCTGTGGCAGCAGATTAGGGTGTTAGTCTTTTCCAACCTGATGAGCTGATTGAGGTGTGGAACGTAAGACAGGGTGCTAGGGTTAGCCACTCTGTCTGACAGAAGTGTGGGAGTATTTTGTGGAGCTTTGGTGGGTTTTACTGCCTCTGTTTATTGTATCCTCTGCTACGTTCTCTCTTCACTGGCCTCCTGATTCAAACCCCTGACTCTGGCCTACAAAGCCAAGACTGGACCAGCCAGCCCCTCCACCTGTACTTGATGGCGATGGTCAAAAGCCGATCTGCACCGAGAGCCCTTACAGCTTCAAGTACGGCTTCTAATGAATGCATTAGACATTAAAATATTACACATAAGATTACACATTAAAATATAAATATATTTGGTATATTTTTGGTATATTTACTAGATTGCTTATATGCAAAATATGCAAAATAAATAAATAAATATAATATATATAAAATATAAATTATATATAAAATACAAATACTTAAAATATATATAATATATAATTATATTACATCAAAATATGAAAAACTTGTATTTTAATAAATGTGGGGAAATAATAATAATAATAATAATAATCATAATAATAATAATAATAATAATAATCATCATCATCATCATCATCATAATAATCATCATAATAATAATAATAACACACATGTGATGTGATATCTTAAAATTAAGTATCAGCAAATACCTGGCACATTTAACCTGGCATAAACAAGCTTCTTGGATGCTAGTTGGATCCTTTGATGTCTTGTTTTTTTAGAACTAAACTAAAACAAATGTATTTTAAAATATATTTCATAAAATGTGATTAATTTGTGACATTTGTGGCCATTTTCATACATTGCAAATATTATATATTTATTATTTTCCAGATGAGGGGCCACAGGTAATTCTTCAAGTCCCAAAACCAGTCCCTGAGAGCTGGCAGGTTAAGTGGTCGCCCTCCAGGACTGAAGTCTTGCAGCAAACACATCACCCCCTCACGGCTGCAGGAGACAAGTGAAATGACCAGCCTAGTCTGGGGTAGGTCAGGCATTCCGCTAATCAATTTAATCTGTTCACAGTCAATTTCCATGCGCAGCGCCTGCTGGTGCACGCCATTGTTAACGTTATTATCGCCTCCGCTCAAGGATTATTAGCCTATCTGCCTGCTCTCTCTCTCCGTCTCTCTCTGTGTCTGTCTCTCTCCCTCGCTCTCTGCAGTTAATGTGCCCCTCAGTGCACCTGTCCAGCCCCGCTGCTATTAGAGGCCTATAGATTGCAGCATTGCGGGAGCACAAAGGCGGACAGTGTCCAGATCCTGGGCTGTGTGGTGGCTCTCTGGCCCAGCAGGAGGGAATTCCTGCCCTGGCCTTTCACTCCGTTCTGCTCCAGCACGCACCTCCATCTGGCAGAGAGCGCCGGCCCCGGCCCCGGCCCTGGCCCCGGCCTCGGCCACGGCTTTCACCAAGCAAATGAAGAGCTGTTAAAAAAATGGTACCGGTGCAGCTGATCGCAAGACGGCGGTGGAAGGCGAGGGGTCAGCAGAATGGCCGCTTTTGTGTGTTTTCTTTCTTTGGGAACGTTCCACAAGGGTGAGCAGGTAGTTCACATACTGACCGGTGAAGCGGTCAGGACATAAAGAGTTAGACTATGAGATAAAGAATCAGAGAGTGGGTGTACTCTTCAAGACCAGTTTCAATCAAATGCCCAGAGAGAGAATTGGCACATCACCATGGCCCTGAAGGGACGCACATGGTCAGCAATCAAACATCAAAGTCTGTGGGACACATTCCAAACACCAAATTCTGACCCGGCCATCTCCAAACCTCAGCAGAAACCCAGATTCTGCAGACCAGGCTGCTTTTCTCCAGTCTGTGCAGCGTTGGTGAGCCTGTGCTGAGCCACTGCAGCCTCAGCTTTCTGTTCTTGGTGGAAAGAAGTGGAACCCAATGTGGTTCTTCTGCTGCTGTAGCTCTGTATCCTCCTGAAGGTTGGAGAATCTGCGGCTCACTGGGTGTGTTTTCCTTATTCCACCATTCTGAGGAACTCTAGAGACTGTGACTGTTCTCCAAATACTGCAACCAGTACAATCAGCTTAAAGAACCTTTTTGTAAGTGCACTGTACAGAACCTCTTTCTATTTTGGGCAATCTTGCTTAGCAAAAATGCACCATCGGTACCATTGGAAGAACCATTGGTACTAGAACCTTATACAACAATTTTCCACCATAAAAAAGAACCATTTAACCAGGCATAGAACAATTTGTGTGTTTAAAAGGTTCTGTGTGTTGGTTGTTCTATTTAGAACCACTACCTTTACTAGAGAACCCTTAAAGAATGTTTTTGTAAGTGTACTGTATAGAACCTCTTTCAATTTTTGGCAATCCTGCTTAGCAAATATGTTCTATGACTATAGAAGAACCATTGGTACTAGAACCTTTGAATTGTTATGGTTCTATCTATCTAGAACATTTTGTCCAAATTTTTGGACCAATAGAAATGCTCCAAAATGACCTGGAATGAAATACTTTTCCATTGAAAGTTGAGAAGTCTTTTCCTTCTCCTGTAAAGTTGTTATTTGTGGTAGCATGCCATGCAGATACGTTCATTAAACTGTGTGTGTGTGTGTTGGGTTAGGGGTTGGGGTTGGCTGGCAGTGGTCTATGGTGGGTTTGTACGTTGGCCTTTGGTGCCCTGGCATGTTTTTCATCAGAGAGGGATATTTCTTTTATTAATAGCTGCTCCTGAGCAGGAGGGCATTAAAGCAGATGATAAGTAGCATCAGTTCCCACATGCCTGATTAAATAAGCTCAGTATAGCGCGTATACTACACCAACCGCAAGGGCGGGATGTTCCTGGGGAGCGTTCGGAGTCCCCTGACTGTGAAAATCACATTAAAACCAGTACCTGCATCACTGGTGATGAAGCACAGGCCCGACTAATGGATGCGGAACCATTGAAGCCAGCAGGATTCAGAGTTTCTGTCCATCGAGGCCCGGCCTGTGCCGGCTGGGGCGTTTCTAACTGCATTAAGAATCAGACAAAATAAAGATATTCAGTGATTAGGTACAACCAACCAGCCCCGCTCAGCCCGGCACCAGATGAAATTCCACACTGAGCAGATCTGCTCATGATTACGGAGACTTACAGAGTCCAACCTGCTGCAGCGTTCCACGCATAGAGAACAGGGGATTAATATGTGGGGTTCCTTGTTAGAGAACCGATGCAGTGGCAGCATCAGCAGCACTGATACACAAAATATTACCAAGAAGTCTAATCAGCTTTTACTGTTCTCTAACCTTCAGTTTGTATCTGAAAATTAAAACAAATAGGTTGTCGTGGTTCTATAGAGAACCGCTCTTGCTATTCCTATTTAACAATAATGTTCTAGGACACTGTGGTTCTATATAGAATGTTTCTAAAGACTCTATAAAGAACAATATACAGAAAGCTTTCCATCACAATACAAAAAAGAAAACTATTATCCAGGTTTGATGTTCTCTGAGTTGTTGTGGGTTTATCTAGAACCATTGCCTTTAGTAAAAAAAAACCTTGAACAAACTCTTTTAGGTGTTATGCATAGAACCCTAGACAAAAGAACCATTTAACCAGAAAAAAACAATTAATGCATTCACATGTTTTTTTTGTTTTTTTTTTTTATATCATGGTCATATCTAGAACCATTGCCTTTATTAAAAAAACCCTTAAATAATATTTTTTGCTTAAAGTGTATATGGAACAGCTTTTGTTATGTCTCTAAACAAAAAAATGTTCTAAGACTATAGAAGAACCATTGGTACTGAAGCGGTTTTAAAGAACCTTCTACAAACAATTTTCCATCATAAAAGAACAATTTGTGTATTTAAAGGTTTCGTTGGGTTGTCATGGTTTTACCTAGAACCACTGCATTTACTAAGGAACCCTAAAAGAACCTTGTTGTTAGTGGACTGTATAGAAGTATCTTTGTTTGAATGGTATAAAAATAATTTTGGGCAATCCTGCTTAGCAAAAATGTTCTAAGACTATAGAAGAACCATTGGTATTAGAACCATTTTAAAAAACCTTATACAACAAATTTTCCACCATAAAAAAGAACCATTTAACCAATTTGTGTGTTAAAAAGGTTATTTGTGTTGGTTGTTATCTCTAGAACCACTGCCTTTACTAAAGAACTCTTAAAGAACCTTTTTGTAAGTGTACTGTATAGAACCTCTTTCTATTTTTGGCAATCCTGCTTAGCAAATATGTTCTATGACTATAGAAGAACCATTGGTACTAGAACCTTTGAATTGTTATGGTTCTATCTATCTAGAACCATTGCATTTACTAAAGAACCCTTAAAGAACCTCCTTCTATTTTGGGCAATCCTGCTTAGCAAAAATGCTCTAAGACTATAGAAGAACCATTGGTACTAGAACCATTTTAAAGAACCTTATACAACACATTTTTCACCTTAAAAAAGAACCATTTAACCAGACAAAGAACAATGTGCGTGTTTAAAAGGTTCTTTGTGTTTGTTGTTCTATCTAGAACCACTGCCTTTACTAAAGAACCTTTAAAGAATGTTTTTTATGGAACCTCTTTCTATTTTTCAGCAATCGTGCTTAGCAAATATGTTATATGACTATGGAAGAACCATTGGTACTAGAACCTTTGAATTGTTATGGTTCTATTTATCTAGAACCATTGCCTTTACTGAAGAACCTTTAAAAAACCTTTTTGTAAGTGTACTGTATAGAACCTCTTTCTATTTTGGGCAATCCTGCTTAGCAAAAATGCTCTAAGACTATAGAAGAACCACTGGTACTAAAACCTTTGAATTGTTATGGTTCTATCTATCTAGAACCATTGCCATTACTAAAGATGATATTTTAAAGCCTGGAGAGCGCTATGCATCTGGACACTTGTATAACAGCTGTGCAGCACTGTAGTTACACTGTAATGGGTTCCACTGTGGTTCCATATAGGTTCTAACTCTGCGTTCTAACGGTCATAATCACGAATGAAAGTGAGCTACAGCAGTTCTTTACAGCAGTGACCTTCACGCTAGCCACTGCACTGTTCCTCCTGAGCGATAACACAGCCCACCACCCTCAGGTCCGCGCCCGGCCTGCTTTGCATGGCCCTGCGGAATCGGGCCCGATGGGATCTTTCCTGTTCCGAGCAGATACGGAGCCGCAGACGGGGGAGTTTCCCTGCCCATGGAGTACCTGTACCTGTGTTTTTGAACGCGGCTGAGGACACATCTCTCCGGCGGGGCCGTGCGGCCCTCCAACAATAGGCACATTGTGCCGCGTGTCTGCAGGAACACATGGGCCACAGAGAGATGCCATTGTCTTATCAGGTAACGTTACCTGTGATGCGATAAACGATAGCACGCCGTGTTTCTGTAAAAGGAATCCACAAATATATCAGCGCCTCTTCTTAGGTCACCTCGGCTTCCCCGGGCCTGGCAGCCGACCCACTCGCACGGACTTAAAGAGAAGACCGGGGCGGGGGGTGGGGGGTGGTGGGTTGCGAGACCCCTTTCATTTAGGAGTAGCATTCCTGGGAACGACAGAAAGAAGGAGAGAGAGAGGGGGAGAGAGAGGAGATGCATGAAACTCGGCCCACGGCCTCCTGGAGGAAAGCACTGATGCCATGCCAAGTCGTGTCATTTAAGGTGTCCCATACATAGGAGCACGTATGATGCCACTGAGATCAGTATGGCAGGGGATGCGGGAGGAGGAGGGGGGGGGGGCTTTCTAAAGGTGTGCCAGGACTTTGAGGAGGGCTACCTGTGCCTGTGTGAAAGAGAGAAGGACAGTAGAGCAGTGAGCTTATGTGAAATCCAAGAGCCTGGGGAAGCAGCAACAGGTCATCACTGTAGAATCTGTAGGCCGAAGGTGTTGGTTAAGCTGAAAGGAGCGGACTGGGTCAGATAGGCTATTAAGGCTGTGTGTGTGTGTGTGTGTGTGTGTGTGTGTGTGTGTGTGTATTAACGTACATTAACATTAACTGTAGCTGCTGGGTTTGAGGCGGTATTTCCACCCTCACACACACACACACTCTGCCCCAGGCCTACAACTTAGACCCTCCTCCAGCCATCACATCCTAACTAAAATATGGACCCCCACCCCCACACCCCCCCAAAAAAAAAATCTAAATGCTGAACTGGTTCTTATTACACAAGTAACAACCTCTACAATAGACCCCCATTAAAAGGAGACGCTGGTTTTAATGTTATGGCTGATTGGTAA
Organism: Salminus brasiliensis; assembly: GCF_030463535.1. Taxonomy (NCBI): domain Eukaryota; kingdom Metazoa; phylum Chordata; class Actinopteri; order Characiformes; family Bryconidae; genus Salminus; species Salminus brasiliensis. The sequence continues at coordinate 34,272,225 of NC_132894.1, forward strand.
TAAATAAATAAATAAATAAATAAATAAAAGTATGTTTGCCTCCATCCAAAGAAAATGGGATCGGTCAGTCCCAGGACAAACACTCACTGACCTCACTGGTCAGGGTGTGGGGAAAACCCTAGCATGGGTTTTCCCCACACCCTGACCAGTGAGGTTAGTCAGCCCTGGCCTAAACGCCACCACGACTGACCATAATCAGAGAAGAAGAACGGTCACCTGACCATCGATCGGAAGCATCAGCGATTTACCAGCTTCAGCTGACTGAGCAGATTTTATTAGAAAGTCGTCAAACATAAAGCAGGACATCATGGCGGTCATTTATTCACACGTGTGTACATTGTTCAGCGAGGCAAACAGCAGTTCCTGTACATTCAGTAGTTGTGGCCAACGGTGCGGAAGACTTGAGATTAAGAGGATCAGAATCCAGCTTGAGCATTTTCTGAAAACAAACAAACAAACAAACAAAAACAAAAACACACACATTCTGGAACTCAGCCAAGAAATAAAACACATTTTGGTAAGAATGTGTAAGTTCATGTGTGTACGTCCAGTCACTCACTCACTCACACACACACACTTTCTCCCAAACACACACTCTGTAAACAGAACTGCTGTAGGATTCAAAAAAAGAGCCCAACCTCACTGTTATATTTATATTTATATATATATTAAAAAAAAAAAGCCCTGAATGCACGCTCGGATATACGATTCCAGAAAGAGAGACTCTTCGGATTGTTTTCATGCTGTGCCGCAATGCTGAAGCCTCAGCGCCAGCAGTGGCAGTGAAAGGCAGCTAGTGTTATGTGGTGTTGTGGGTTTAACCGGTCGGAGGAAATTCACTTTCGGAGGGCAGAGCTGAGCGGGGGGGTGGGAGAGTGGATGTGACTCAACATTCAACAAATTAAGTGGTCGTTAATATCAGCAGTCCATCCATCCGTGAGAAATCCATAGTGAGAAAAAGGCCTCCTGCTTTGAGCGCTCTGCGTCCAGCTGTGAACCTAAAGAAGAGGAAAAGCTACAGAAGGTGCGCTTACTGCAGACTAAAAACTAAAACTAACCAACTTTGTTGGGAATTATAATTTAATAATAATAATTAATAATAAAAACAAACAAAAGAAGTGACAAAATAATATCAAATAAAAAAGTGCACATTTGAGCAGATACTACTAAACCTCCCGAACACGTGAAGGCACAACTTAATGCTGTGGGCCTGATTCTGTCAGCAAAACTCCCAAAACTCCCAAGAAACACCAAGAAACCTCGAAATCTAAACCTAAGAGCAGGGAAGAAAGACTGATTCCAACTGGTTTTGGATTCTTCATCTGGCTCCAATGAGACATAAAAAAACCAAACACACACAACAAAAAGAAATAAACAGAAAGCCGCAAGACCATCCAACAAAGACCTAAACACTTTGATGATACAAGAGTTCATAGCTTAAATAATTCTAGAAAAATATTTGCTGTACATATGACACAATTATATACATAGTGTAGTCCTTGTTGGGTTGATGTACGTCTGTGTGTTTATACAGGCTAACTTCTAATGATCAGCTCTTCTTACGGGTTCCTTTCCAACGTTCTGCAAACAACACTAGCACCGATACAGCGTTACTCGCCATACCATCTGGGAACAGTGAGAAATGGCAAGTCATGAGAACTCTTGATTCAACAGCAAAATGCAAATGAGATTTAGGGGATAAAAAATAAAAATAAACAAACAAACACATACATTAGGACTGCATAATATCCATAATAATATATATATTAAAATAGTAGATATCAAACTATGAAACATCATGCATCAACCTTTTTGCAGAATATGCAATTTTCTCATATTCCAATCAAATAAATAGATCAAATTTACTAGAAGAAGATTATATCTAACCAATATTGTTTATTTTACTCCTATTTGGGATACAGAATGCATTTTTAATATCATGTCATGGTGGATCATTGACTTCTTGTGAAAATCCCTGTTTTTTTATATCAATGTAAACTACAGATATATATATATATATATAATATTTATTTATTTAATATTGTGCAGCCCTAATATATGAAAAATAAAATTACATCACTGTCCAGCAAAAACCTTGATCTCCATTTTCGTCACTTTTCACTGTTTGAACCCAGCTGCTGTTTTTTGCATTGTATCAGAATTTCACATCCTGTAAAACTGTCAGACAAAATTGAAGATACAAGGTTTTTACTTACAAGGCTCATATCCAGTCTTATGCAAAGGTTTGGAAACCCCTGTTCATATTTTGCTGATTTTGTCCATTTTTGTAAATAAGTAAATAAAAGCTCTACAGGAAACATTGAATAATGTTGAATACTTAGACGCATAATTTCTATTTATTTACTGAGTGGAAAAAAATAAACGTTTTTAATGTGCCAATATTTTTGCATTGTGTTTCTGTAGAGGATATGAACTTATTTTTCTTAGAAATTTAAAGCAAATGTACAGGGGCGTCTAAACTTGTGACTAAACAAAAGATATATATCTCATTGGTGTCCTGTGAAAACCTGGTATCTCCATTGGTGAGGTTTTATGTCTTTGACATAAGACATAACGGAGTTGTTCTTTACATTGCGTGAAAATTTCATTATGAATGGACCAATAGAAACGCTCCAACATTACTTAGTTAATCTTAATCTTAATTACTTAATCTTTTTTTTTTACTTTCACATTTCACATGGACTTTCTTTCTTCTGGAGATACATGTTTTTTTTTTTTGTCTGACAGCGATGACATATGCGTGTGTGTGTGTTTTTTCTCCCCTTTCAAACGTTCTGTAATCAATTTGAAATTACTTCCGAAAATGCATCACTTGGTAAAACTGCAGCTGAACACTGTTCCTAGGTCTGACTACACGTTTTTAAATGGACAACAATAAAAGCAATAATTTAATGCAGCACCACCTTATTTCTCGAGTAAAATGTCCAGTACAGTGCAGTATCGGCTCGTACTGGTGCACGTTCAAACCCTTCTGAAGCTCCTTCCAAACTTTCTAAACCCTAATTTCTGAGTAAACTTATTCTAAATTGTCCCTTTAAGAGGAAAAAAAAGAGCAACCTGTCACCAGCTTTTAATAAGAAAACACTTCAAAAAGGATCGAAAAACCAAAATTCATCCAGAATCAATGATTTTAGCTTTTTTTTTTTTCCTTCTTACCTTTCAAGGATCAGCTATTAAAATAGGTTGGAGGTCAATATCCAGATCCATGACAAGGATTAGGAATTACTTATCAACTTGGCTAAATTTCCAATTCGTCACAAGCCATTTTTCATTACGGAAACACATGCCTACATGTTTGTAGAAAACAATCTGCAGCCAGAGGTCGAGAATAGAAAGGAAACCGAGTCTGAGAGTTTGCATAGTCTTTTCTAGAGAGACGAAGACAGTTCCTCCGCTTCTGCCCAGAGGTTTGAAGGCCTCTGTCAGACATTGTCAAACTTGTGTTTTAAGTAGTCCTTCATGACCTTGGCAATGGGCAAGTCCTCCAGAAACTTTAAGCTTTGAAGTCCTATGCACTGACGGATCTTTATCCGGCACAAGTCCTGCAAAGTCCTGGGCTGTCCTGAAGATAGAAAAAGAGAGAAAAAGAAAGACTATTTAGAGAGTTAAATATTTAAGCTGTATTAAACACACTAGAACATTTTAATATAATAAATAAAATAAATAAATTAATCATTTCAGATAATTACTTTGCAATCATTTGGATAAAAGAAATGTGTGTATTATCTGGGAGTTGTTCTTTATATTGTGTGGACATTTCTTGATGAATAGACCAATAGAAATGCTCTAAAATTACTTGGAATAAAATAATTTTACATTGACTTCAATCAAAACTTAAGTTTTTTTTTTCCCCTCTTCTTCTATAAAGTTACAGGATTTTTTTGGAATTTTTGGAGATACAAGGTGTTAGCGTGACAGCAACTATATGTTTACTGTAAATTAGATTCATCTAAAAATATAAGGAAAAAAAAAAAAAGAAAAAGAAAAAGTGAAGACGTTTGCGATATCAAGGTATGGTAAAGAGATGCCTCTTTTAGCCTCGTCATGCCCAAAAAGCTTCCAGGCTTCCAGGCCACTGGCTTGGTGCCCTCCTTTATCTGCCGTCTTAAAAACGTTAAAGACGTTCGGAAACGAGTTCCAGGAATCCGCCGAGCGCAGTTTTATCAGTTCTATGGCCGAGCTCGTCCTGCCCCCGCACAATGTGGCACAGGCACAAACGAAGCCAGCTGGGAAAACCACTACAAAGGCTTAGCTGGGGCCATCTGCAGACCCTGTCTACTGTCATCCCCTGTGTCGTATACAGCTGGGGAGGGAAAAAAAAATCTTGTGTCAGTCATGATCTTTGAGACTTTACATCTCAAAAAAAAAAGAAAAAAAAAAGTGCCGAAATGCTTTTTATAATCGATAACTGGACTGAAACGTGATCGCGCCGCTGGTCCGGGCTGAATAGGGGGAAACCGAGTCTGCAGTGCGTGTGGGGCTGAGGCAGGCGGCTTTGATATGGTGATATCAAAGTTGAACCGGAGCGCAGGAATGTGGCCATTGTTGTCTACTAGATCATTAGTGCTTCAGGTAACAGGGCTCGCTTTTCTCAGACGCTGGATTGTTCGTGGAGGGAACGAAGCTGATCGTAGCTGTGCGCTCGGGAGGTGACGGCGAGGGCTAGGGCTAGGGCTGTGCCTCTGCTCAGCTTACACGGCTAAAGAACTGCTACTGCACCACCACTGCTGCTGCTGCTGCTTCCACTGGTAGACTAACGCAGCTCGGCTGCTGTGTGCGAGGGCTTTTGTTAGACGTATGATTAAATATTAGATAATACGATAGAGCTGTAATCATTACTATATATATATATAAAAAAAGAAGAGATATCTACCAGATGTTTAGATTTGAGATCTTTTTGAAATTCTTAGCCTCTGAAGACAAGAAGTAATTAATGATCAATCAGTTATATAAATTTTCATGTTATTAGACTAATCGACTAGTCGAACCATGATTGCACAAATACACAATTATTTATATTGCATTTCGATTAATCGAATTAATAATTGTATATAATTGATTAATCGCAAAGTATTCGATTAATCGACAGTTAAAACACGATTCTTTCTGCAGTTTCCTGATATGCGAGACTAGGCTGCAACTAATGAGTTTACCTACAATTGATTAATCACATGATTATTCGATTACTCAACTAGTTGGCCCACAATATACATGCAACTACGTACATCAACTCAACTGTTTTATTCGATTAATCGACTAGCCCCAATATTAAATGAGCCACAATATTAAAATGTACATAAATTAATATATATATATATATTATTTAATCATGTATATAATCGATTTATTGTGTTTTTTTAATGATTAACTGTGTAGATTTTAATCGACTAAACAGATTATTGAATTAATCACACACTAGTTCTAGCAAAATTCTTCCTACTGTTTTTTTTTTTTTGAGAGACTAGGCTGCAAATGAGGAGTATACCTACAATCGATTAATCGGCCAGCTAGACCACAATATACACAACAACGTATACTGTATAATCAGTTACATTATTTTTTGACTAACTGTTTTTATTGCATATGTAATCAATTAATCATGCTATTATATTTGATTACTCAACTAGTTAAAGCACAAACTTTGTTCACATATAGATCCGAATAACCGTGTTAATATTTGATCAGTCGACTAATTGAAGCAAGATGTATAATAGCTTATGTAATGGATCAATTGCAAATGAATTGGTCAATCGACTAGTTGAAGCCCGATTCTGCAGATTCCTGGTATGTGCGACTATATGCGGCTGTATCTACCGAGAATACCAATAATCGATTAATCGACCAGTTGGACCACAATATTTAATTGCACATGCCATCAGTCATGTTATTGTTCGATTAATGACTAGCTGAAGTGCAATAATTAATTGCGTATAGAATCGATTAATCATGCAATTATTCGATTAATTGACTAGTTGAATCGTGACTCCTCTTGCAGTTTCCTCTCAGATTGCCCCGTCACAACTCCGCCTCTTACCAAATACCTGATGTCATCACTGACAAACCAGAAAAAAAAAAAGCCCAAGTCAACCTACGTGTCACTTCCTGCAGAAAGTCCAAGCAGGGTCGGCTGATGCCGGACATGCTGACCGACACGGCCACGGGCGTCTGGCCCTCGTAGTTGCGGGTGTTCGTGTCAGCACCGTACGTGTAGAGCATCTGAGCACACAGCACATCGTCCCGCAGAGCCGAGAGGTGCAGCGGCGTCTGGCCGTCCTCCAGCCGGCCCAGGTTGGTGTCGGCTCCCCGCTGCAGGAACATGCGGCAGTACGAGTGGTTGCCTTTGATGACGGCGTAGCGCAGCAGGAAGCCGTTCTGGATGTCGATGTTGGCGTTGTGGTCCAGCAGGATGCGCACGCAGCTGGAGCGCTCGCGGATGATGGCCAGCTGCAGCGGAGTGGTGCCCTTGTCACTCAGAGGGTCCACCTCGGCCTTGAACTCCAGGAGCAGGCGCACAAACGAGTCGCGGCCGTAGTGGGCGGCCACGTGCAGCGGAGTCCAGCCGTCGTTGCTCTTGGCGTTGATGATGTCTCCGCGATGCTCGGACTCCAGCATGAGACGAGCGATGCGGGCGCGGCCGTGCATGGCGGCGTAGTGCAGCGCCGTGAAGCCACCGATGAAGTCCTTTACCGTGGGGTCAGCTGCGTCAAACACAGAGATAGAAAGTTTGCACTTTTTACTTGATTAGTGTTACGTATCTTTTAAAATGTTGATACTGATTCCAAGAGTTTCAATTATTTATTAAATCTATTATCTATATTTCTAACCTACTGAAACCAGAAGCAAGAGCAAGGAGCTCTAAGTAAGTAGGCCTGTCATAATAACTAAATATTACCACTGATAAATTGCCATTAAAAATTATTAATCAATGGAAAACTGAATATTAATGTTTTTATAAGCATTTTACATCACTGATTTAATAATATAACAGCATAATAATGAAATTACACCATTTTAAAGATCAAATAGCTTTTGAGAAGAATATTCAGACACTGGAATATAAAAAAGTTTAAATATCATAAAAAAAGAAAGAAAACCACAGTATTTAATTGTGTATGTAATCAAATGCAATTAATCATGCTATTAACTGATAATTTGGCTAAATGAAGCACAATATTTATTTACATATAGATCCAAATAATAGTGTTATTAATATTTGATCAATCGATTAATTGAAATAAAATGATAATTGTGTATATAATTAACTAATCACAAATTCTTGTCCATATATCATTCGATAGGTTGTTAGAATAATCGTCTACCGAGGTCAGAAATCTTCAAATCTGGACCTTGAATGCTGTGGTTTCCAGTCCTGGGAAATTAATTGACCATGCAGCGTCACACCTTTCAATGATCAGGACCAAGTCAAGGACTGGAAACTGGATTCAAAGTCCAGATTTGAAGAATTTCAAAACTTTTTTTCACAAATTCTTTCATAAAAGTGCTGAATTTGGATACCAAGGTCCAGAACTTTATTAAAAAAAAAATTATAAAAATAAATAAATAAAAATTAAAATAATTAACCCCCCCCCCGACCAACTCAATAGGCTTTTCCTATGCGATAGATAGAGAGAACAGCATAAAGTGTAGTACTGTGGTATGGAGGTTAGCCCAGCCAACTTGCTCATATGTGGAATTTCAGGTGGGCATGGTCTCTGACTGGATCGTTACAGCCCACCCTAACCTCACATGGATCTTGCCTAAGCCCCCATGTACAATGTGCTACCTAGATGACGGTCACAATGAGTGGTTGGTGTGACGCAACAGATAACACCACTACCGGCCAGTGAGCTACCACACCATGTGGGAGACAGGGGTTCGATACCTGGTCTGGGTGACTGTGCTGCGCTACACCAATAAGAGTCCTTGGGCAAGACTCCTAACACTGCATTGGCCCACCTCTGTAATACGAGTAACCTTGTAAGTCGCTCTGGATAAGAGCATCAGCTAAATGCTGTAAATGTAAAATCCGATTGAGTTCTTTAGGGCTGGTTCCTCCCAGTAACTGGACCTAAATCCAACAGAACATCGTAGGGATGTGGTAGAACAGGTCATAGCTACAGCATACTGAAGACCAAGATGATCTAGAAGCCCTCAAATTAATAACATGCTATTATTTAGCTAGCCTACACCATTTAGATCACCCTCATCATCTAATGCAGATTGGCTGCTTACTGGCTTTCTGAGGGACTCGGTGGTCCTAAAGCAAGCAGAAGGTGCTTCTGAAAGATCTGCACAAACTGCATTATGCAATCATGTGGACATGGACCAGAACCTTGTGAAATCCAGGCCACAGAGAATTAAGGTTTTTTTGAGAGCAAAGGAGGCCTGACCTAGTATCACTACAGTGTTCCTAATAAAACGCAGAGGAGTTGCAGACCGCAAACCAGGTTTCAGTCAGGTGCAGACCGAGAGACACTGCGTATTTCAAGCAGAAAAGACTGAACGGCCATTAAATCAGAGCACTGCTGGACTCTGGCCGTGGGCAGTAGGCATTTTTGAGATGGTACAGGAGAGAAGGCTGGATTGCAGTACTGACAAAAGAGGTGCTCAGCTGCAGGAGGTTCACTGCACCACATGTAACCTAGATAACAGCGCCATCTAGCGTCTTACTTCGATTCCTGCACCCTAGTCTAACTTCACAAGCTTTTCAAGGTTCTTCACACACAAAAATATGGTTCGCCATGGAATCAAAGGTGAATGATGTAGAGCACTGCTCAAAAAACCCTTCGCAGCACCTTTGCTTTTAAGAGTGGTTAAATAACAGCCTGCAGCTGAAGGTCATGGTCAGGTCAAGGCGGCTGTAATCATACCGTAAAGGACTTTTCTGACCGGACGTTTGGAACAACACCCCATATAGAGGTCAGTTATAAAAGCATAACATTAAGGTGCAAAATAGCAACGGTTACCAGATACACAGCCTTGGCTTATACACTACATGGACAAAAGTATTGGGACATCTGCTCAATTTTGCGTGTCTTCTGAAATCAAGGGTATTAAAAAGAGATTATTCTGCTTTTGTTGGAGTGAATGTCTCTACTGTCCAGAGAAGAAGAGCTTGTACTAGATTTTGGAGGCGGAGCATTGCTGTGAGGACTTGATTGCATTCAGTCACAACAGCGTTAACGAGGTCAGGATGTTGGGCCATCTCATCCTAAAAGTATTGAATATAGCACCATCCATCATTCCAGAGAACACAGCTCTTCCACTGCTCCACAGCTCAATGCTGGAGGCCTTCATACCGTTCTACCCCATGACGGGGCATTAGGCGGCATGGTGCCAATAGGTTCATGTTTATCTGCACCTGAGAGTCCTATTCTATTGGCAGTACTTCTTCTCTACAAGGATTTGATACGCTGTGCGTGTGTGTGTGTACATTTGCACTTCTGTGTCAGCAATGGATGCAACTTAAAGTAGCTGAATGAATTCATTAGAAGGGGTGTCCACAAACATTTGGAAACGTAGTGTGTCCTCAATTTTTGAGGTTCAGAATAATATTTAAGTTGCTGTCATCAAAATCTCCAAAACATGAGCTTTACATGAGGAGGAAAAATCCTTCTTAACAAAAATATTATAACAAAATATTATTTTCATTTATAAAAAATTAAAATATTATATATTTTGGGGCATGATATTTTGGGGAATGTAACTGCCAGATTCACGTTGGAGAAAAATCAGAAAAAATTAAATAAAATAAAAAGAAAATACCAAATCAATAAGAAGCATTAGGACATTGCAATATATAGGTATTATTTCTGTGATGATTAAATAGTGATACTCAAACATATTTATACAGGAACTTTCACCAGAAGTCAATGACTCAACATGTCATCATACTGATAATGAATGATAATGAATAGTGCATCCAAGACTGGAGTAAAATAAATAAATAATATTGGACAGGTATAATCTGCCTCTGGTAGATCTGTCAATTTTCTTGTTGTTTAAGCAGCAAAAAGGTAAAAAAAAAAAATGTATGGGACACTGCACAAGATGTTGCACGTCCTGCGATGTGCACAATGCCATAGCGATGCTGAGACAATATATGGTGCAGCCCTGATAATAACGTGCAGCAAAAGCCATTAATGTTTCACCCACAACACGACAGCAGCATCTTCCTCCTTCATCCAGGACTTGAAGGTAACCTGAAACAGGCCTGAACCAAGGCAACTGCAGAAAGCCCTTTCTGTGCTCAGACATGTCTGTTTCTGATGTGTGCCAGCTGTTCAAAGCTCAGAGTTCAGTTTTCTTTTTGTGGCTCAGATTTGCTTCCATGCTTCATAATTTTGTGTTTGTGGTTTCATGATATAATTTGCATCTTTTCACATCTGTTTTTTTGTGCCTCTGTGACACAAAGCCTGCATGCTTTCATTCACTTGCTTGCTGAGGTTTATACACACACACACACACACACACACACACACACACACACAGTACTGTGCAAAGGTCTCAGTTCCCTGGAAAAAAAAAGTGGCACTATATAAATAAACACTAATAATAACACTGCTACAGAAAGTGGTGGAGGTTCTCCATCACTGTGTTCATCATTAGAACATCTCCAAAGTTCTCCTCATGGAGTCTAGTATTATTTAGAGTTCTCCTCAGATCAACACCTGGTTTGGTGGTAAATCAGGGCTTAATAATGGTTAAATCAGGTGAGCTGCTGCTGCTGCTGCTGATGGAGTTGATTGAACACAGCCTCCACGCTGTGCTGGCTGGACTGGGGGGCGTCCAGGAGAAACCTGGAAGAACCGAGCTCTGTTCTTCAGACTAGCTCACCGACAAGATCTCACTGCTTTCTCTCTTCAGAATGAGAAGCTCTTGTTTCTCCTTTTTACTGGATTTATGTTCATCTGCTTTATCTGTTCTGATGGGATCTGGAGCTTCTACAGCAAAAAAACTCTCTTATTGCTGAGAGACATGAGTCAGAATAACAGGACAAAGGGCACAAAACGTCCGCAGAGAACTGTACGAATGGTCCTAGCATGAGAACGAATGCAAGCAGGTGGTAGTCGGTGAACATCCTGCAAAGTGCTCACAGGAACAGTTTCAGTCATGCTGGAGCCTCTCTCTCACAGACCAACTGCCAGACTTTCACCATCCGTGAGAGTCACTCTTTCTGCTGAAGCCACCTGCAGAGATGAGTGACTCTGCAAACCGGCTGAACCGAGCAGCTTCTATTTTGGATGCAGCAGAAACCAAATGTTTGGTTGCTGAGATTTGTTCTCCTCCTCTTACCAATGCTTGACTTGAAAAAGGGTCACATACAGTCCTGCTGCTACACAATAAAGCTGAAAATTAACTAACTAGTGTTTCACCTACAATTCATTAATTAACTAATTAATTTACTATAAAAACAAATAAAAAAAAACAATTATACTTTCAGTTGCTTCCTCTCATATTGCAACACAATCACTCCAAGGTGGGCAATATGCTAAAATCATTTATGAATATTTACATACTGAATTTTATGATATACAATATTTAATGCACCAGGATTTTAATACAGCCCCATGCTTTAAACAGTGATGCCTATTCCCCATTAGCTGCAGCACATCCAACTTACCAGGATTAATAACCCTCCTTTACGAAAACTCAGTCCAGAATGTCTCATTATAGAAACTGCTACTAAAAATAAAGTGATATTACAGAACTGATTAATCAGCAGCTCATCTGATCTAACCTGTGGGGCTGGATTATTATTTATACACACACAAAGATCAGATCAGTATCGGCTGAAACTCTGCATTAATAGACTTTAATCAGGGGGCAGAATAACTTGATCGGGACATCCCCAATTACAGGAATATTTACGGCAGAACAGTCGCCTCTAAGCACGACCTTTCTGCCCTCACTAAACAACAACAACAACAACAACAACAACAACAAAAGCCTCATACCTCCATGCTCGAGAAAGACACGGACGCAGCGCTCCTTGCCCTTAGCGGCGGAGAAGTGGAGCAGGGTCCAGCCGTTGGCATCTCTGATCTTGGGCGAATAGCCCTGCTCCAGCATCTTGCGCACAGTGTAGACATCGCCAGCCGCCACCGCCGCCTGGATCTGCAGCTCCTCCTGTAGCTCCGGGTTCCTTCTGCAGTGATGGTTCAGCATCCTGTCACATCTCGCAGTAATGGATTCAGCAGTCTTGTGTGCCTGCTCTCAGAGAGACAACAAGGAAGGGTTGAGGAGGTATTTCATGCAGGATTAACCCTTTCAACCCTTACTATGAAAGTTTGTGATTTCTATGAACGTGGTTGAAAAGTTAGGCGCTGGCATAAGCTGCCATTATCAGACTGATCTATTATACTGTTTACATCCCAATAAAGAGAGAGAGGCATGATTAAGGATGCCGCTCACTCAAGATGATCATATTCAGGTCTAAGTCATGTCCAAATATTTGTGGACACCCTTTCCAAACGAATATATATTAAATCTACTTGCACAGCTCGTCTAGTCCCTGTTCTGCCAATAGAATAGGACTCTCTAGAGCACATAACCATCATGAACCCATAGGTACCATGCTGCCTAATGCTTCAGGCGTGGGCTGGAGGGGTATATAAAGCCCCCCAGCATTGAGCAAGTGTGGAGCAGTGGAAGAACTGTGATGAATGAATGAGCAGGTGTCCCAAAACTTGTATGGTGGTCTACACCTACAGTGTACATGGTGGTTGGTGTGGCGCGCAACAGATAACACCACTACCTGCCTACCACTGAGCTACCACACCATGTGGGAGGCTACCTGCCACACCATGTGGGAGGCTGGGGTTCGATTCCCCAGCCTCGATTCTGGGTGATTGTGCTTGGGCCAGACTCCTAACACTACACTGACCCTCAACCTCTGTAATACAGGTAACCTTGTAAGTCTTGGAAGTAAATTACATAAATGCAATGCAAATGTACATGGATACATGGATCATAAATCAAAACGTACATTCAGGTGATTTTCCCAACAAATCCCCGATCGGGACCTTACCCTTACCCTTGCTTAAAGTCCAGCAGTCCTCGAAGCCTCTTTGTACTTCGTGGCCATTCTTAAGGCCAGCATCAAACGTAGGAGCTGGAGAGAAGGAGAAACCTATGGAGAACCACCAAGACACCAATAACACAATCAATCAATCAATCAATCAATACAAGAAATCACACAGATCAATTCTACAGACAATCCTAAAGGTGAAAGGAGGTAAAACAGCTGTATTATTATTAATAATATTATTATTATTACACAGTATTTAGAAAGGCTGTTAGGCTGATGCTGTATGTACTAAGGTAGACTGTCAGAAAGCCACAGCAGCTCAGCTCAGCTCAGCCCAGCTCAGCTCAGCTCAGCCCAGCCCAGCCCAGCTCAGCCCAGCCCAGCCCAGCCCAGCCCAGCTCAGCCCAGCTCAGCCCAGCCCAGCCCAGCTCAGCTCTGTGTTATTGTTGTCATTCGACCTGCCTGCTCCTGTTAGCTCGCTGGCTCGGCTAACTCAGCTAGCCTATACAGGAGAGCTGTAAACCGGGCTAAACTGTTATAACCTAGACATTACAGCAAGCTTATTAACCTATAAAAGATGTGCTGCTTCTCTACTAACCCTTTATAATACACACATGACCGCAGGAATGCTGTAGAAGCCGCTGCCTGCCTGAACGGGACCAGACTCGCTCCGGCAGGAGCGAACAATGAGCGGTTAGCTTGCTGGCTAGCTGGCTAGCCTGCGTTAGCCTGAGACGCTGGGAAACCCTGGCGACCTACCTCCACTTGCCCTGATCGCTTTCGTCCAGACTAGCTAGCTAGCTCCCTTCACCTGAAGCGCGAACTGTCCGACAGAGACTCACACGCGCTCGCAGGCACCAAGCACCACCTGGCTAGCTAATGCTAATGCTAATGCTAAAGCTAAAGGCTGTAGCTAGCGCCCAGCAGCAGTGCGGGAGGTTAGCCTAGGTTTAGCCTAGCCTAGCTAACAGCTGCTGCCCACTGTCCCCGCGGCTGCGGTTCTCGGTTCACGTTGCAGAAACTCCCCCAACTCAGGCGTGAGGCTTCACTTCAGTGTGCCGGGCAGGTTGTGGCCGCCGCGGCTTAGAAAGAAGGGCCGGGGAGACATGAAACGCAGCTAACAGGCTAAGAGGAGCTAGCCGTCCGCTTCGAGACTTCGGCTGTGGCGCCCTCGACCAATCAGAGCGCAGGAGAGACGAATTTGAGCTGTCAAATCAGCGGCGCGCTCTAATCAGCGCACTTGCGCCCTAACTAGGGCACTTAGCTAGCTGGAGGGAGTCGCTAAGGGAATGTTGTCAGCCAGAACATTAGGACCAGGACAGGGTTTCTATCTAGAGTGTAGATCTAAACGTGTTTTATATAGAAGCAAAATATTCACTGACTGAAGCAGAACCCTTGGTACTAGATACAATCAAGGTGTCTATCCATTTCCACTATATATATATATATAAGGTAAAGGTGCACGTATTTGTCACTGTATAGTGCACAGCGAAATGTGTCCTCCGCATTTAACCCATCTGGTAGTGAACACACACTCACACACACACACACACACACACACACACACATGTGTTAGGGGCAGTGAGTACACACACACACACACACCCAGAGCGGTGGGCAGCCAACTCCAGGTCCCGGGGAGCAGAGAGGGTAAAGGGCCTTGCTCAAGGGCCCAACAGTGGCAGCTTGCCGAGCCCGGGAATCGAACCCACAACCCTGTTATCGATATCCCGGCGCTCTAACCGCTGAGCCACCACTGCCCATATATACCAAGAAGAACAATAACACAATCAATCAATCAATACAAGAAGCACAGAAATCACGCAGATCAATTCTACAGCCAATCCTAAAGGTGATATATATATATATATATTAAATATATACATTCAAGTGGTTATTTAAGTTGCCATTCGTTGTTCTTTTAAATAAACCCGTTTTGCTTGAGTGTTTATAAAACTGTTCAATTCCAACTACGACTACAGCAGAACCCTTGATGCTATATGTAGAACCATTAAAAAAGGTTCTATTAAGAACTATATACAACACGACTTTTCAGTCGTCCAGGTAAAGAGCCACTGATGCATTGAAATGATGATTACAGGTGAGATACATTTGAATGTTATTGCTAGAACCTTTGGTACCATATAGAACCACTTTGAAAGGTTCTTTAAAGAACCATCTCCAACCCTGTTTAGACGTGGGAAACTTGGATTTTAGTTGATATTAAAGATTAAAACGCAACAGTTCAAAGTGCTACAAATTATATAATATTAATAATAATTATTATTATTGTTATTATTATTATTATTATCATCATCATTCAGTTACTACTGTGAATTAATACAAATTGACCAAGTAATATCTTAAATAAATCTCTAAAAAATGTAAAGAAATAAATATATTTCATTCCATTTCCACTGGCACTGGTGTTAATATTCCTATTATTGTTAGTGTTTCACAGCTGACATAAGTGATTATTATTATAACTATAACTACAAGATTTATTTTGTATTTAATAAGTAATAATTACAAAGCTTATTAGCTAAGCTATATATATATATATTATTCTAATATTATAAATAAATAATTATAGAATGGAATAGAAATGCCTCACTGATTCCTTTAATTTATATTACTATAAATAACTATTCATAACAAAAATAAACAAACAAACAATATGGTCCTTTATTAGCTAACGCTCTAAGAATTCTTAGAAAGTTAAAATTTGATTTCAAAAATAAAATAAAAGTCTAATATGATTCATTATATTTGTGTAGCATCATTTGATCATTTTCATCTGAAGAGGGTGTTCATGTGGTGCCTCCTGTTGTCCTGACAAACCCAGCACCGCTTCAAAGCAGTAGTGCACTCAGTAGTGAGCGAGTGTATAGGGCGCGAGTGCACCGATTGGAGAAGACCCACCGTTCTGCTGCCGTAAATAAATGGTTGTTTTTTGCGACTGTTTTCACCACCCGGAGACTCGGCGTGAGTTTCAGAGCAGAGCTGAGAAGCAGAGCAAACACACTCGGTTCGGTTCGGTTCGGTTCGGATTCGGATTCAAATCGACACCGAATCACATAACGAGTCACTGAAGTGAACCAGTTACGGCAACGACTCCTGCGCGCTCTCGTCTGCAGTTCAGCTGATTTTATAGACTCTGCTCTGGTGTGTGTGTGTGTGTGTGTGTGTGTGTGTGTGTGTGTGTGTGTGTGTGTGTGTGTTGGATAGAGATAGTAGAGATGATGGACTGGTTGACACCGTTGGTCGAATTCGTTTATTATTCATAATTATTCACAAGACGTCAACCTTGCAGGATTTGTTGGTCTTTTGGACCAGTGGTCTTCAGCCCACCTCCTGGAGAACTACCTTTCAGCAGGTCTGAACTTCAGCCTGTGTCTAACACACCACATTCAGCCAATCAAGGACGTCTGGAAGCCGTAATTTTGGGATCAGGTGGGTTAGGATTAAGGATTAGGGATTAGGGTTGGATCCAAAGACCCTCTCCAGGACCAGGGTTGGAGACCAGGGTTGGAGGTCATGGTTGGGCACCACTAAGACGAATACAACCCCAACCCAAGTCTGGTACTTCTCAATAAGCCAGTCAAGGACGTCTGAAGGCTGTGATTTTGGGATCAGGTGGGTTAGGATTAAGGATTAGGGATTAGGGTTGGATCCAAAGACCCTCTCCAGGACCAGGGTTGGAGACCAGAGTTGGAGACCAGGGTTGGGCACCACTAAGACGAATACAACCTTAACCCAAGTCTGGTACTTCTCAATAAAACAATCGAGGACGTCTGGGGGCTGTAGACGGTTGGATCAGGACAGTCTGATCCAAAGATTAGGGTTGGATCCAGGGAAGAACATCAGGCATCAGTTAGTCCGGCCCGTAGACTAAGCCTGCCGATGAGGTGAACATGGGTGATCCCGGTTCAGATTTGCAGGCAGTGTTCCAGGTTTTCCAGGCTGGAGACGTTCCTGGAATGTCTAGTGAGGAGCTGGCGGGTAGAATTTCGGTAACCTTGGCGCGTTCGGTACAGCGCTTAACCCCGCCTGCACTCAGCACTGGTAGTCCAGACGTAGACTCGGCCTGCTTGTGTCTGACCCTCATTGGGAAGATGATTGCTGGACTGGCGTCAGACAGCTTGCAGCAGGATGCCAAAGCTCTCTACGAAGACGCCTTGAGGAAGCTCTTCGGCCCGGCAGAACTGATGTCAGAACTTGTGAGTGAGTCTCCAGCGGGTTCTTCCTCAGCTGGAACGGACCGGCAGGTGTTTGAGTCATGACTATCTGATGTCTTCTGTTTGGGCTTTGTTGCAGAGACGTCTCCTAACCTGCAGGGACAGGTTATTGTCCCATTTGACTGCAAAGTGTGTGTCGTCGTTTGTCATCTACGATGTCTGTCGCTGTGTAAGTACTCTGTTAGTGTGATTTCAGGCCTGGCCGAGGCTTCAGCCAATCAGTGATTTCCACTGAAAGCTTAGAAGGTTGTTTTTTTTACAGGGCCTTCTTCTGTAATGTTGTTATTTTGGAGATTTGGAGGTTTTTGTTGGACAATGAAAAAAAAAGATGATTTATTTTTTATGTATTAAGGACTACTATGAAATTAAGAGATAAGATAAGATAGTCCTTTATTAGTCCCACAGTGGGGAAATTATCAGTGTCACAGCAGAAAGGGATAGATAAATAATTTACACTATATACACAATATAAATAAGAATTAAAAAAGCAATAACAATATTATTTACAGATTATTGCAAATGACTCACATAGTATTTAATAAGAATTATAGTATATAATAAGATTTATATAATAAGACTTATTATATTATATATTAATCTTATAAAATGTATATTACACAAGTTTATTATCTAAGTAACATCAAAGTAACTAATAGAAATCTTCATATTATTATTATTATTATTATTATTACATAGCCACTTCTTTGAATTAATAGAACTTCATTTAGTAATATCTTCCTAAAATCTTCCTAAATATGTTTATCTATCTATTTATATGGATATTCATGTTACTGTCACTATATCACAGCTGATACGAGTCAGTATTATTGACTAGAAGATTTATTTAATAAGTGAGAAGTCAGAAGTATTTGGCTTAATATATAGTTGATAATATATATAATATAATATATTAATAATGCCAAATAAATAACATGAATATTATAGAATGGAATAGAAGTACTTTATTGATCACAAAGAAAACAGCAGAATTATGGCAGTATTAGTAGTATACTGATAATGGCATAATTCTGCTGTTTTCTTTGTGATCAATAAAGTACTTCTATATATTTATAAAATATATAATAAATATATATTTATATATTATATATTTATATAAATATTAAATAAATAAATAATATATTTATTTATTATATATATGTATAAATATATCAAAATGTATATAACACAAATGATATATAAGTGATATATAATTATATATATCATAAAATGTATATAACAGAAGTCTATTACATAGGTAACATCAAAGTAACCAATAAAAGAATTCAGATAATTATAATATTCCCACCAATTCAGCATAGTTCAAATGTAAAGTTAAATGTAAATGTAGAGTAGAGTTCAGAGGGTTTGTGTGAAATTGTAGTTTATTTTTAGGGAACTTACCAGCTCTGATGTCTTTACAGTGGTGGTGAATGAAACCAAGTGTTGCCACGACGACAACACAAATATAGGCATTTTATTTACTATCCAAACCCACCAGTGAAGCTGGTGATGCTGGCAAGGCAGTGTCTCGGGCATCAGGCAGTGTATTCACGGCCAGTAGGTGTAATAAGTGAGGGAGCTTTTAGGGGTTCAGACGTCTGGTTCAAATTCACCTCCGCTGTGAACTCAGGAGGTTCCTCATTAAAGATGAGCATTATGATCATTTTTAGCATTTAGCCAGTCATAGGAGTCCAGTCAAGGTCTTAACACCAGTGACCGCTCCAAGCTCTCCCATTAAATCAGTAGGGACGGACATGGATGCTGAGCTCATTGATGAGGCATAAGTGATGTACTGGTGAGTTCCTCTTCATTGCAGGGTGACGTGGACCCCGTTTGGGCGGCCGCCTGTGCTGAAGCGTTCCAGGCGCCGGCTCCTGGCTGCACGCTGGACACATGTCTGTGGTCACTAACAGAAGTGATCAAAGGAGTGCTGAGAGGAGATTGTGCCAACAAACGAGGTATGAAGTGTTCTCATAGGAACCCAGTCAGGTTCCCGGTGTCCCGAAAGCATTGAGTGGTAGAGAGAGAGAGAGCGTCCAGTGTGAAGCTCGCTCGACCCCTTTAAGAATCGGCTTTGTGCTAAAATGCTTTCAGGAAGCCCAGCCCTGAATGACTCAGGGGTTCTCTTTTCTTTCGATAATGATGGACAAAAGTATTTGGACACCTCTTTCATCTTAGATCAAGGGCATTTACAAAAGAGTTGATCCTGCTTTTGTTGGAGTGACTGTCTCTACTGTCCAGGGAAGAAGGCTTTCTGCTAGATTTTGGAGGTCAGGATGTTGGATGCTGGATGATGATCACCACTTCACCTCATCCACAAACCACCAACTCACCCCAAAAGTATTGGATGGGGCACTATCCATCATTCCAAAGAACACAGCTGCACTGCTCCACAGCTCAGACCCTAAAAATCTAGTATAAGGCCTTCTTGAAGACGAGTAGAGACTGTTACTGCAGTGAAGGAAAACAATCCACCTATTATTACCCTTGATTTTTAAAAGCAAGGTGTCCACAAACTTTTTTTTTTCTCCACAGAGATTTTGAGGAAACTTCTCGTTGGGTTTGAAGCAGATCTGACTTCCCTGTATTCAAAGATGCTCCTTCAAGACAAACTTGAACCGTGGCAGACAGCAGAGTCACTCACTGACCTCAGTGTCACCGTATCTACATTCATGGACCTCCTTGAAGCTCTCAGTGCTTCCAGGCTGAGATACGGTGTCTGCTCCTCTGTTCAGAGACTGATGTTCCTTCACACCTCAGCTCTACTCAGTCTGACGGACTCCAGCTTGGAGTACTTTGTGAAGAAGCGGATGTTGCTGCTGATGAAGAGGACAGTGGTCCAGAGGCCAGGAGAAGACTGGGCTTTAGGTGAACGCCATGCTGCACTGCAGGGTGATGAGTTTTTGACTGGGGACATGCGTGCGCTGGCTGATGCCGTCCTGCAGGCGGTGGGGAACGGTTGGCTCAGGCGGGTGTGGGTCAAACCCCAGCCGAGTTTCTTCGGTGGGAACAGGGAGAGGTTCCCGGACGATGAGGGGAAAGATGCGGTGATGCTGAGGGCCGTGAGCCTCATTCTGATCCGGAGTCTGCAGGTCAGAACTCAACATGCCCACACTGAAGGTAATCTCATTCTGTTGGTATTGCTTCTGTTTGGAGGTTGGAGATTTCGCATGTCACAGTGTTGTGGTGGATGGACCAATAGAAAAGCTCCAAAATTACTTTTTTAAATGAATTATAATAAAATCTTTGTACATTGACTTCTCCTGTAAAGTTAACATTTTTGGAGATACAAGTTTTTTTGTGTTGGCACCACTGACCACTGCAGTAGGAAGCGTTGATTACCTTCATCTACAGTGGCTCCTGTCAAGGGGTGGATCTATTAGGAGGCAAGTGAACATTTAGAGACACCAATCTGTGACGTTCTAGACGACTGGGTCAGAACATCTCCAAAACATGCAGTGGTCAGAACCTACCAGAAGTGCTGCAATGCAGGGCCATGGATGCCCGAGGCTCACAGTGAAGACACTGATGACAGGACTTAAAGGATCTGCTGCTAGCTTCGAGCGGTCAGATCTGTTGTGGTGGCACAAGGGGGACCTACTCAGTATTATGTATATTTAATGTAATTGCTGATCAGTATAAATTCCATTTTTTGACCCCCCCCCCCACCCCCCAAAAATGTACAAATTAATTAATAACATATTAATATCAATTCATTAATATACACACATTCATACATATTAATGTACATTTTAATAAATATATATATATATATATAGTTATTTATATTGTTATTTAATACAGTGTATGTATTGCATATACGCATCCTGCTGATCAGTATAAATTAAATTTTTTGACCCCCCCCCCAAAAATTTGAAATTAATTAATAACATATAAAATATTAACTAATTAATTAATATACATACATTTATATACATTAATATACAGTATATATATTTATTTAGTTATTTATATAGTTATTTAACAGTTGTATATACACATTGTCATATTTGTATAAATCATATACTCATAGTATATTTAATAAATACCTGATATCTGATACTGCAAGACTATATATATATATATTTGTGTGTGTCTGTGTGTATATATGTATATACATGTAAAGGTTTAACAGTTGACACATAGTATATTTAATAAATACCTAGATAATCCTTTATTACCTGATATCTGACATTGCGAGACTTTACTGAAAGCTTAGAAAAAGCAGTTTGCTTTTGTTGACAGAGTCAGAACGTAGAGTATTATTCTTTTTATTTTTTAAATATATTTATTTTTTATTAAGACTTTCAGCGTATTTGCAGTGTCTTATTTACACCAGGAGATGGCAGCCCTGTAACGTCCCATAACAAGTTCTCCTCTGTCCTGTTTCTTCAGGAGCTGAGCATGTTGTTGATGTCCAGCAGTATCTTCAGGAGCTTCTGGCCTTCCTGCAGGAGCGCGTGGCTCCATTTAAGGGAGAAACTCACAACTGCTCCTGGATCTTAACGGTGTTCAGTGAACAAGATGATGATATAATGGAATCAGCGAAGACCTTGACCACCTTGTATTTATATCAGAGAGGGTACGTAGTTCGTTTCTCATCTGATTGATCAATATCTGATCGTATAAAAACCTAGAACACACTGTGTGCACACTGTATTTGGTGATGGCTAATGATAATTTAGAGAAAGCACCAGACTGATCAGTTTCGGTGTCGTATTAGAGTGTATTTACTGAATTGCTGTTATTAGTAATGTTATGAGAATATATTTATAGTGTTTAATGATGGTGTTTTTTATTTAGTCACAAAATCTTGAAGGGAAATGTAAAATAAATAAATAAATAAATAAATAAATAAATAAATAAATAAATAAATCTAAATGAATATACAAGTAAAATGAATTAAATGCAGTGCAGTTCCAGATAATAAATACCCAAAGATCGCTGGTTCGAATCCTGCCTGCCATCAGCAGCCGGAGCCTGAGAGAGCACAATTGCTCTTTCAGGGGTGGGTAGATGGCTCTCCCTCTCCACACATCTCTCCGGTGGGATGCTGGACGGCTGGGCGGAGGGCTAGCCGATGCATCAGAATTGGGGACCTGGTGATTTCCTTCCTGCCTCGGTTGCCCCAGTGGCATTGAATAGGTGGCAGTTCGAAAAGTGGCGCATGTTTTTTTTAAATAAATTAAATATATTTTTTATTATTTATTAAAAAACTTTAAATAAATAACTAACTAAATAAAAGTGAACTGTTAATGCTTTTTTTTTATCTCCTCAGCTTGAGTTCCTCAGCCCTTCAGGCGTGTAGCTGGGGCTGTAACCCACACTGTCACTTTATCCTGCTGCTCCGGAGCCTCTCCTTCGACCACACTGTCCTCCTAGACTTCCTCATATCTGCCGAAACCTGTTTCTTGGAGTATTGCGTTCTCTACCTGAAGCTTTTACGGGACAACTGGCAGGACTTTTGTGACTCTTGCTGTCGTATCGAAGACACAGAGAGGACCTCTGAGAGCTCGAGGAGAGTGACCAGCATTCACCCTCAGCCACTGGCTTCTGAAGCTTCTCTTGAAGCAACACCAAGAACGTCATCTCAAGCTCAGACCGCCCAGGAGTCTAGAACCTCTCAGAGAGACTCCGCCGCCTGTTCTCGTCCACGATTGGTGGATTATGGGAGCTCAGAGGAGTCTGAAGAGGAGGAAAAAGGGAGTGTATTGAATCTCCAGACAGTGGGGGGCACTGAAGAACTTGAGGCAGATAGCGAGAGCAGGAGAGAAGGGGTGGATTTGGTGGAGAGAGCAGGAGCAGGCTCTGCTGACTCTCTGGTTGGTAAGGTTAGGTCGTGCCTCACTGAGTTAAAGGCAGTTCTCACCAAACTTCACAGCCGAGGCCTTTTCCCGTACAATCCTACCTCCCTTCTTAAGCTGCTGATGGCTGTAGAGGCTAAAGCCGGTCTGTGAAACCTCACAGAAAGACGTCTGAACTGCTGTTAAACTGAAGAATTACTGTAAAAAGATTTTCTAAGGACTTGAATTTTTAAGATTACTCTGATTGAAGACCTCATTTTTATACGCATTGATAAAAGCAATTGATAAAAAATATTTTTGCTTGTCTAATAAACACACAGATGCAGATTTTTGCAGTTTCCATGTATTTAATTTAATTTAATTTAATTTAATTTAGCCTTTAAGCCTGATATACACTAATGTTTATTGACACCCCTTCTAATGAATGCATTCTTCCACTTGCACCCATTGTTGACACAGATGTGCAAATGCACACACAAAGCTTGTCTAGCCCCTTTCAGAAAAGTATTGCCAAAAGAATAAGACTCTCTGGAGCAGATAAACAGGAACCTGTTTGAAGCCAGTCCAGTATTTCTGGGATGAGTTGGGGATGATGAGGTGAGGTGGTGCATGTAGTGTATGTATAGTGTAAGTTAATGGGTATATCGTTGAATGAAAAACATGTATCTCCAAAATGGTGACTTTACAGGAGAAGGTAAAAAAAAGTCCTTAACTTTGAATGGAAGTTTAGGAAGGATTATTCCAAGTAATTTAGAGCATTTCTATTGGTCCATTCATCCAGAGTTATTTACACAGTGTACAGAAGCAGCTACAGGGTTCACCCCTGTGAGGAAACTTTAAAATGGACAAGAATGGATATACATGTTTTTCTTTATATATTCTGTTTATTCTATATATTCCTTAACTTTAAATGGATGTTTAGGAAATTTAGGAGAGTTTAGGAAATATTTTATTTTAATGTTAGGAAATTTTATTTTAATATTAAATTTTATTTTAGTATTTTATTTTATTTTTAATAGTTTAAATATTTAAATATTTTAATTATTTTAATATTATATTTTAAATTTATTTTTTATAGGTAAAATATTTTAATATTATATTTAATATTTAATGTTTTAAAACAAAAATATTAAAATAATTAAAATATTTTTTAAAAATTAAAATATAATATACAAAATTAACATACTAAAATATTAAAATAATTAAAATATGTTAATTTTGTATATGATATTTTAATATTTTTAAAAAATATTTTAATTATTTTAATATTTTAGTATGTTAATTATTTTAATATTTTAATATTAGGAAATATTTTGTAAATATCTGTGTTCACTACAGTGAGGGACTATACACCTATGTTTTTCACTCACCTTTACACCTGTGTAATGAGATGTGACAATAAACCTGATTTGATTTGAAAATGCTGTAAATGTAAAGTCAGCGTAGGCAAACGTAAGCTTAGCCGATGCAGGTTGGATTGAAATATCCCATCTGGACGATCAGTTCAGTACAAACTGAACACTTGCTTGTGTTATCAACAGCAATGGCAGGATTGTCTGTCCTGCTGGAATTCCAGGATCATGTGGTGACGCTCCTGCAAGGGAACAAATCCCAGTGGAATGGAGTGTCTGGATGGAATTCAGCTGTGGGCCTAATCATTAACCTGCCCTGAAGTTTCTGCAGGTTCATTTGCATTCAGAGCTCATCTCCTGCTTCTGCTTTCAGCTAGTTATCTTGGAGTGTATTAAAGCTGTCCCACTCTTTGGGAGCTGCTTGGGGTTATGCTTGTTTTTTTTTTCTCAGGTGTGTATTACAGTATTAACTCACCCCAGCTTAATGATAACCAATGGAAAGTGGAAGTAGAAAGTAACCAATGGAGTAGTAGAAAGTAGTATCTAGCATTGCTAAAATGAGGACACCCCATAAACACCCTTTACCATATTTAAACATCTGGACGTTTGATCTTCATTTGACCAGTACTGAGAGATGTAGGTAATCTAACTAAACACAAGCCATAAGGGTCTCCTACTCGCAGACCTCCCAAAAGAAAAAATCTGACTCTGGTCTCTTTCTTGACCAATGACATTTTAGGATTGTTGGAGGGTTCTTTACTCATCTTGAGGTTCTGCTCTTGGGCTGAAGTGGCTAGGATGGTCTGACCTGGTCATCTTGATCAGCTGTTCCACTTGTAAATGATGTAGTGGATTTCTAACTGTTCTGAGATCTTCTTAAACCACTTCCCAGACTCTTCAACAACATCTCCACCCTTTTTTCTGAAGGCCTCAGAGAGCTCTCTGGACCTGGCCATGATGGTGATCTTCTTCAGATGTTGCAGCTGCAGATGTTCTGCTTCTGATTTTATACATTTTAATTAGTGATAAATATTGTGATAATTATTAGTGATAAATATGAGGGCAGGGGCAGGTTCAAACTTTTCCCATGTTCAAATATATGAAAAAACATGAAGGTTATCATGGGGTCATTTTATTAGAATAGTATTTCTTATGTGGTAGGTCCGCACCAAAAACCCTTCCAGCTTCAAGTGCGGCTCGGCTCGACCTTCCATCCCTCAAAATCCATGGAAGACGAGCGTCCAGTCTTTTTTCAGTCCTGCACCGAAGTGGTGGATAAAGCTTCCCCTGGGTGTCTGAACAGCGGAGTCCAACACTCACTGTCTTCAAACCCAGACTGAAGACCCTCCTCTTCTGAGAGTACTCAGGCGAAGAGAAGAGTACTATGGTCTCCATATTGACTTGTGTTTAGTAGAGTCTAAACTTAGAGGATCTTTGAATTATTAGTCTATTCAAACTAGCTGAGGTTTTTCTTGGGTAAATAGCAAAGCACTTTTGTAAGCTGCTCTGGAGAAGAACGTCTGCTAAATGCCTTAAATGTAAAAATGTAAATGTGGGTAACAATTAGCCAGCAAATACAGTTGGCTGACTTTTCCAAGCAGGACTCGGCTTGAATATCTCTCGATTAGCATTTCAATTCCACCACCACCAGTAAGAGGTCAGTTCATATGCAAATAAGACTCAGAAGCGGTTTGAGGAGGCAGCTGGCCATACTGGGCCCTCAACAACACTCTACTACACAGAATCAATGCAGCTCAGGTCAGGTTAGGGTAAAATACAGTTTATAAGAGCACTGACTTGTTGGGTTTTGAACTTGGCAGGTCGTGTTAATCAGGTTAATCAGTAATACTGCGTGATCTCGCCGGCATGGACGGCATGGGCTGACTCCGCCTCTTAGGAAAACACTCCCCAGCCCTTTTAATAACCACATTACACAGGGGTAATGTAATGCTGTTCATGTTTAACCACATCCAGAATTACCCAACACATCATGTTCGTTGATAATATTTTATATCTGATAAAATATCAGAAGGACTCATATACACAAAAACTATAAACTCAAACTATAAAGTTTGTGTAAAGGGAAATGTGAAATTCCACCAAATTTCAAAAGGTGCCAAAAATGAAACAGTTATGATATAAGTAAAGGTGTTTAGAGTGAATTGGTGGGAAGCATCAGAGCTTAACACCTCTATAATTTCAATTTAAATCATGGTATGCTTATAAATGATGTAATATCCCTGAGACACATCCTCACAAAAGGTGGAAGAATACATGCAGGGTGTTGTAAGGCAAAGTACAGTACAAGTTTTTTTTAATTACCGCAGTCTTATCACCAACAGCTTATATATAAATATATAAAAACATATAAAATATATAAAACGTATAAAACTCAGAAGATGTGTGTAGGTTTACTGGTGGGTTTGGAGATAAATTAATATATATAAATATATATATATATATATATATATATAGCTATATCTGTGTTGAGTCATGGAGATGATGCCTGGTTTTATTCAACACCACTGTAAAGAAATTTAGGAAGTTAATTCAATAATAAAAGTTTCTAATATTTCATAAATTTAAGCCAGAGCAGTATTCACATCTCTTAATTAAACTAATAAAGAAAAAATGTAACAATTACAATAATAATCTGCAATATCCGATATACAGTGTGTTCTAACATCTCAGCAATAAAGAAGCTTCTGTATCCCAGTGCAGTGATAATGGTCCAATAAAACAATAACACAGGGGATATGTAATAATTATTAGTCAGTGGATCTGTTTCTGTTGGCCCCACGGCTTGAGATATCTCCTCAGCTTGCGTCCTGCAATAAGCCGTACTGAGAGATGGAGGTAATCTAACTAAACACAAGCCATAAAGGTCTCCTCCTCGCAGACCTCCCATTAAAATTCTGATGGTATGTCCTTCAAATGTCCTTCACAGAAATATCATCTTACTTCCTCTGCATCTTCAACCTTCTTTCTGAAGGCCTCAGAGAGCTCTCTGGATCTGGATCTGCCATGATGGTGATCTTCTTCACCATTCACTCACTTTTCAATCAGACAGACTCCTCCAGAATAATCCTCTCCAACCATGTTCTGATCACCTGCAGCTGATGATCATTGTCCAATAAAACAATAACACAAGGGATATGTAATAATTATTAGTCAGTGGATCAGCAGCTTGAGATATCTCCTCAGCTTGCGTCCTTATCAGTCGTAAAGCAAATGAGCCGTACTGGGAGATGGAGGTGATCTAACTAAACACAAGCCATAAGGGTCTCCTCCTCGCAGACCTCCCATGATGGTATGTCCTTCAAATGTCCTTCACAGAAATATCATCTTACGTCCTCTGCATCTCCACCCTTCTTTCTGAAGGCCTCAGAGAGCTCTCTGGATCTGGATCTGCCATGATGGTGATCTTCTTCACCCCTCACTTCAACCATCAATCAAGATCAGACCAGAAGTTTCTATCAGACAGACTCCTCCAGAATAATCCTCTCCAACCATGTTCTGATCATCTGCAGCTGATGATCATTGTCCAATAAAACAATAACACAGGGGATATGTAATAATTATTAGTCAGTGGAACTGTTTCTGTTGGCCCCACGGCCAACTTGAGATATCTCCTCAGCTTGCGACCTTATCAGTCGTAAAGCAAATGAGCCGAGTCCTCGGGGCATGGTATTCCTGTTACGGCCAGTGAGTTTGTGTCAGTCCGCCCACCGGCCCTTCTTCCTTACCTGCCTAAGGTAGGGGAAGCGGAGGAGGAGGGGATGGGAGGGGAAAGGGAGGGGAAAAAAGAGTCAATTGTGACTAAGCTGGGTGTGCCTACGAGGAATTCCAAACAAAGAGCAATCCTGAGCGAGTTCGCTGGCATGCCCTACGGTCTCTGAGCAGCGGCAGGCTGGACGTCGGGGTGTTTTAGCCACAGGCTGAAGTGAGGAGTGAAGTCCTGGGGAAATAGAGGTCCGTGGGCTGTCTGGGAGCAGGTGGGTGAGTAGTTTGGCCGGCGCTGCTGTTCATTTGAACCCTTTCGACTCTCTATGGGATGATATACTGTACCTTAAGTACAATGGCATATTCAGTACCTACTATCTTGATTAAATGACAGATCAGATTACTGGCATTTGGCCATACCAGTGACAGCAGTGACAGTATAGGAAATGATGATGGACATATTTGAGTCAATGCAGCTTAAGTCTCTAAAGACTTTGGCGAGTTACCAGTGTTGAGGACAGTGTGAAGCACTGAACTGGGAAGGGGACCTTTTGCAGGCTTTAGGTTTGTTGATGGAAAAGGTTCCCCAATGTGCCACCTTTGGTCATAACCAGGTCAGTGTAGGGGTCTGATTCATATAGAAATCATGGACAAACTTGAGTCAGGACAGCCCTTTTTTTGTCAGGGGACATCGTTACATAGTTTCCAGAGAGACGAGCTCAAGTCTAGACCTGGAGATGGACCTTAAAGGGTCAACTCCACCCTATTTATTGAGGCCTTCACTTTCAGGACAGTCTAACGCTCTGGAAAGTGAAGCAATACAGTGTAAAGAAAGTTCAGCATGCTTGCAATTTGTTGATGGAACAGGTTCTATGAAGGAATGTCCTTCACAAAAATATCATCTTACTTCCTACACGTTCCCTAACTCCATAATAGGCCCACTCGTTCAAAGCCACTCGTTCAAAGCCAATAGGTGTTAGCAGTGCATTTCTTCGCTAGGCCGTGGGACTTGATCAGAATTTAATTATAACATTCTCAGCCAGCTTTTATACCCCGTCCACAAAGGCCTGTTTCGGTTTGTTGTTGGTTTGTTGTGGCTGCATTCTCATGGAAACCACTTAAAACCTACATGAAAAGTCACCTGTAAGGCCATGCATCACTTGAAAGGTTTCCTTGACCTGTAATCCACCTAATCTATTAATTTGTAGTGGAATTATAATGGCACCGATTTATTGGCACATGGTTTCTCACGTTTGGACCCACTGCCCTTGTGAAATATTAACTAAAAGCCAAGCAGCGCTTTAATGTAACCTGAAACAGGCTAAACACCTATTGTCTAGCACGCTTACCCCCACTGTGTCCGTCAGGGCAGCTTATCAGGACGGTTCCAGTCCAGCACTGGGGGAAAAGAACTGTGGTTCAGGCCCATGTTAAGGGCGATACAGTGGCAAGCAGGCCTAGCTACACATGCATGTGTACACGTGGAGCCTACAGTGTTTACACAGTTCATGCTCTTTGCTCTCAGTTCTGTGAGCTGACACATACAGTCAATAAGCCGTATCTGGAGGTAATGTTGAAGTTCTCCTCGATCGCTTTCCTCTGGGTGTGCCGTGCCCTGACTGTGTGGGAGGTGTAAGGATGCTTTTTCTTGTCGAGCGCTGAGTTTACCGAGGTTGTTGATTCCCGGCTTGGGCTTCAGATCTTAAAATATTCCCAGGGGTCAGTTTTTGACCTTCCACTGTGAGAAGAAGATGATCACCAAGATCTTAGTGAGAAAAGCAAACTGATAAATCAAAGCTGCTGCTGCTGCTGCTGCTTTTAGAACAATGGCCTGCAATGGGCTGACCACACCAGAGGCCAGGCCTCAACATCACTGAAAGGTGTTCGGGAAGATTTGGGTGGTGGAAATGCTCTCAAGGCAATGTAAATGTATATGGAGATAGAAGTGTTGCCAATAGAACCTATTGGCACCATGCGTGGGCTAGAGGGGGATATAAAGCCCCCCCAGCATTGAGCTGTGGAGCAGGGGGGTGGAAGACTGGGATTTTCTGGAATGATGGATGGTGGAGCTCCATGCAGTACTTTTGGGGTGAGTTGGGGAGTTGGGGGTGAGGTAGGGTGGAGATCATCCAACTTCCTGACCTCACTAATGCTCTTGCACTCTTAGCCGTTTGTTAAGTATACGATGTGGAGGCCTACGAATGTGTGCTGGTCAGGGCTGGGCCCTTATAGCCCTGCCTCAGGCATCATCAGCATTGCCCCTATTCATGCTGTTTTCTGTTACAGCAGTTCTGTTTTGCTGTCAGCAGATTCTGCAAGGCTGCTGCTGTTTTCACCAGCTCGTCTAAGACCGCTAACGAGGCTGAAGGTCTCATTTTAAACACGACCTCCTTTAGTGGTGAGAAAAGGGCCAGTGTCGAGCCTCGTTGGCGGTTGCTAGGATCCAGGCCTCGCTTTCATTGACTCTTCTGCACGTTTGCTATTATTATTGGGTGCAGGGGGAGGAGCGCAGGCCAAATATTTACACTGGAAATAACTAGAGGTGTAGACTTGGAGCCCATGTGCTTCTTCTTCTTCGTTTTTTCAGGTTTATCCACCTTATTTGTGAAGGCCTTGGAGATAAGTCCTGTTTTTAGGAAGGGTGAGTGACCCCCACTAACTAAGACCTCCGAAGTAAACAATGAGAGGCTCGATTCTTGGCTGGTTTATCTACAGATTCATCAGAAATGTACTATGGATGTCTTTTATGGTGCAGATATTAGGTGATCTACATTGTGGTTAAGAATACAGCAGCCTCTGTTCACTGACCGTACTCACTGGGGTGCAGATATTTGAATGTATTTAGGTTGTAAAGCTCATTTGGGTCAAACAGCACAGAATTGCACTTAAGTGTTTGTGGTTGTAGATGTTTTACACTGTGCCCCTCAGGCTGATACAGTTAACCCCTTGGTTAAGCCCTTGGTTTATTATTCAGTTATTAATCCTAACTTCTGTGAAATATTTGGAATAATTGGCATACCCAGTGTGGAGACCCTCAGGGTTCTATTTAACCTCACATTTAACTCAAAACTGACTGTGAAACATTCAACTAATATAATAGATTGTAATATTTGAATTCTGTCTCTATTACAGATTAATATCAAATCTTTAGGAGATTATTAAATATCTAATCTATTAGAGATTAATAGAAATATACATATTTCTTTGGAAAATATGATGATTTTTTGTTTTTCTTACAAACTATTGGTTCAAAGTGAACCAATAAGAATGTATTTTGGTTGCTGGGCAGCCTAGTTGTACAGTTTTACAATGTGCCCCTCAGGCTGATACAGTTAACCCCTTGAACCCTAGGTTTATTATTCAGTTATTAATCCTAATGCAGAAATTACTGTGAATTATTTGGTATACCCAGTGTGGAGTCCCACAGGGTTCTATTTTGGGGCCTGTAAAACTGATGCTAACAGCAATGCAGAGTATGTATGGACTAATGGGTTAATCCTGCCTATAGGGTAAGTTGTAACATCAGCGAACACTTATTTACAATACTGTATAAAATATTATTATGAAAATATTAATAATCTTACTCAAATACGTTTGAGATATAAAAGTATATCTGCCATCATAGACTGCGATGTGGCTGCCAGTGTTGTCCCAGATAACATCAAATGTTTATCAAATGAACAAATGACTGTAGATTAGAATCTGATCTGCTATGACCTGACCTGTCTGGTGTTTGTTTTTTCTACAAAGTGGGCGGGATGATTCGGACCATTGGAGAATGGTTCTGGTGGGACCGCCTCTGGCTGCCTGTCAACCTGACATGGGCGGATCTGGAGGACAAAGATGGCCGTGTCTACGCCAAAGTCTCAGACTTGTACATCACCTTGCCCTACTCAGTAGGCTTCCTCATAGTTCGCTATGTGTTTGAAAGGTGGGTTTTCACAGAATCAAGGTCCAGCTTATAGCCATCCAGTGGTCACTGGGTCCCCTGTTAAAAAAAGGAGAGGTGGAATTCAGGTCATGTTCGGTGTACTGTAGGACTTTTGGTTCTTTAGGTTTAGTGTTTAGTTAGAGGTTAAAATGGCATAGCATGCAAATGGCAGGTGGGCAAGGGCTAGCGATGTAAACACTATGGGGGGAAGGGAAAACTTACAAAAAAAAGTTTAACCTCACATTTAACTCAAAACTGAATGTGAAACATCCAACTAACATGATAGATTGTAATATTTGAATTCTGTCTCTATTATAGATTCATATCTAATTTATTAGAGATGAATAAAATATCGAAACTATTAGAGATTAATAAGAAAATAGACATATTTCTTTGGAAAATAAGATGATTTTTTTTGTTTTTCTAACAAACTATTGGTTCAAAATGAACCAATCAGAATGTATTTTGGTTGCTGGGCAGCTATTCCATAGCTCAGCCAATCATTACAGCCTGTATCACTTTGGGTATTTTCATAATATAAAAACAAAACATGGAAAATATCAAAATTGTACCTGGAATACTGTGCTCCTATGTTACTGTGTGATGGGGCAGGAGAATTGAAAATGAGTAAAATAGGGGAACGAATCAGTGAATCAACAAATCAACAAATCAACAAATCATATCAATAAATATATAAGAATTAATAAAAGAAAAAGAAAAAATAAAGATACAGGGATTCTTTACACATTTTTTACATGATTTGCATTTACACATATACATGATCCTGCTCTTTTTCAGGTTTGTAGGCACAGCGTTTGCCGCCTGCCTCGGCGTGAGAGAGAAGAACAAATACGTAGTAGAGTCCAATCCCATCCTGGAGCATTATTTCACCACACAGTCCAAAACCCCGGCAAAGGTAGGGCACAGCACTCCTCCACAGTTCTACTTAACTCATTTCTTAAGAGCCAGCAATCATTATTTACAGTCATGACATATTACCAAGTACTGAGTTCATAATAATAATGGGATTCAGGAATCTCTGACATGCCAGATTAGCTGTGGTTGAGCAGTAAATGAGCAGGTATGTACAGACAAACATTGCTCATGCCAGTGACGACACAGAAAGAGTCTCGGTTGTTTACAGCAGGTGAGATGGGAATTTACTGCATGTGAAATAATTAACATCAGTTTTATAGGCCCTAAAATTGAACCCTGTGGGACGCCACAGTTTATACTATTTGGTAAGCACTTCAAAGCAGTTTCTGCATTAGAGTTAATATTAAAATAATAAACCTACTGTTCAAGACGTTTAAGGTGAAACAGCTAGGGAATGCTATCTGATCTGGTTACATTGGAGATGCATTTCAGAGACGAAGAAGTGTAAACAGAATCCGGTCAAAATGGATCCAGATACCATCTGGATACAAAACACCTGTTAAAGGCAGGTGTAAACAAACATGCGTTCTCTGTCCAGATATTATCTGACCACCTTCCCTGATCACAATGCGCCTTTGGGGTGTTTACACCCGTTTTTTCATTCAGTCAAGTGAAATCCGAAACGTAATCTGATCACCCAAACCAAAGCTGTAAATGCCAGATGTAAACAAGCCCTTAGCGTCTCACGTCCTTGAAGCAGGAACCTGCTGAAGAGCAGCTTTGCCCAGCAGAAATGCCATGCTGGTCTGAGTTGGTTTATGCTGGTACAGTGCCGCTGCGCCACTGGTGGACCAGAATTCCACTTAAGGCTTTAATGGTTGCAATTAAATCATAATTCATATTTATATAAATCCCAGTCCATCATTAGATTATCTCTCTATCTCTTTGTCGGTCCAGGCAGATGTTCAGGGCCTGTCCAAAAAATGCAGCTGGTCCAGCAGACAGGTGGAGCGCTGGTTCAGGAGGAGGCGGAACCAGGAGCGCCCCGGGGTGCTGAAGAAGTTTAGAGAGGCCAGGTCAGTCCAGCACCTACAGAACATAGTCTGGTTGGATTTGAGGGCTTATTGAAGCAAGCTGCCAATCACCAGAGAACCAGCTACTGAACATCTGTAGGTCTAAACTATGGTTCTAGAGCATCCCAGGCTTTTTATGTTATTAATATTGGAGCATATACCAATAACCTGTGAGAAATGCTATGAAAGCTCCATTAAACATTATGTATGAGAATTCTGGACATGGCCAAAAGGTTCCTGGACGTTTGAACTGCCCTTAATGATCTTCTCTCTGCACTGTTTCCCATAGCTGGAGATTTGTGTTTTACCTAGCAGCCTTCATTGGTGGCATCGTAGCCCTGCATGATGTGAGTATTTGTACCTTTTGACAAATTTAAAATGTGTGCAACTCAAAAACATGGCCTAGAAGCTCTAACATGTAGCAGGCCCACAGAGCTGGCTGTATTGTTAGGGGTTTCTGATCTGGGATCAGTTTGGATTTGAGACTAAATTAATAAATAAATTCCAGAATAAATTCCAGCTGTGGCTAAATAAGTGTATATACACCAAAAATTTCCAAAAGTTTGTAGACACCCCTTCTAATGGATGAATGCATTCAGCTACTTTAGGTTGCACCTATTGCTGACACAGATGTGGGAATGCACATAGACACACAGCTTGTCTAGTCTCTGTAGAGAAGTACTGAAGCAGATACACCTAAACAATGAACCTATTGGCACTGTGCCTAATGCCAGGTGTAGGTTAGAAGGGTATAAAGACCCCCCAGCATTGAGCTGTGGAGCATTGGAACTGTGTTCTCTGGATGGACGGTGCTTCATCCAATAATTCGGAGATGGGTTGGGGAGCTGGGGATGATTCCTTACAGCAATGCTCCTCCAAAATCTAGTAGAAGATCTTCCCTGGACGGACAATCAAGTAAAAGTAGTATAAACGTTATTTTAATACCATTGATTTTGGAAGGAACAACAAATGAGTCAAGGTGTCCCAATACTTTTGTCCCAATACTGTTCACATTGCATCAGCTGTTTTTGCTGCCTAGTTTGCATTGTATGCTCTCGCTAAGTGACGTCCTAGTGGTGGAGAATGCGGGCTTTCCAC
Organism: Salminus brasiliensis; assembly: GCF_030463535.1. Lineage (NCBI taxonomy): Eukaryota > Metazoa > Chordata > Actinopteri > Characiformes > Bryconidae > Salminus > Salminus brasiliensis. Next base: position 34,307,371 of record NC_132894.1, read on the forward strand.
ACTACCGGTTTCCTGGCTATTGTTTTTTCAAGGATGTTATTTGGTTTAAAAAAATGGGGCCTGGTCGTGCAAGCACTGCGACAGGTGTGCTTTCTCAACTTTGGGCACCAGGCTGAACACATTGGCCAAACAGTGACTCACCATGACATGCCTTGGCCAAGCAATGCAATGCCAGCTATTGTAATCATGAAGTGATCACTGTGGAAGTATGCAATCATGACTGTGAGCCAAATGGATAACCAATTCTGGGAATTCTAATAAGGCCTCAGTCTCAGTCACTGTTGAAATGTGCATAACTGTGATGGTGTTAGAAGGTTTACACAGGTTACACAGGCCCACATGTCAAGTATTCACCTTCTTGAGCACATTACTGTCATAATTAACAGCAGTTTCATAGGCCCTAAAATTGAACCCTGTGGGACGCCACAATATATGCTATTTGGTAAGTACTTCAAAGCAGTTTCTGCATTAGGATTAATATTAAAATAATAAACCTATAGTTAACGGGGTTTGAGGCCTTGCTCAAGGGCCCAACAGAGGCAGCTTAGTGGAACCAGGTATTGAACCCACAACCTTGAAATTGATTTCCCCAGTGCTCTAACAACTGAGCCCAATTCTCTTAAAAGTGTGTATTTACATAAGCTGTACTACTGCAATCCATGAATTCTATTACAGTGAAAACATCACCATTAGTTAGATCATAGATTAATTATGTGTAAATACACAGTTATTATAGACTATATATATATATATTATATAAAGTACATTCTTTATCTGTACGCTGTATATGGTCTCTTTGGGCCTCTGCCCACCACAAACTATGAAGTTTGGACCATCAAGACATTTTTTTCTCTTCTCCTCTTTAGAAACCATGGTTTTATGATTTACGAGAAGTGTGGACGGCCTATCCCAAACAGGTGGGTTGTTTGATCATCCTGAATTTAAGACTCTGTACCTCTAACCTCTGACTTTACAGGTTCGAGAAGTATGTCTCGCTTCTATCAGCGGTGCTAATAAGAATTATTAGCACATGCGATTTTGATCAATTTCGAACCAGGGCCTTGATAAAGGCCGCACTCTCAAATATTACAGCCCCCCTCGTAAATAAACCCAGCGATAAGCTCCTCACCAAGTCCAAACTAAGCACAATTTTCAGCCCTTATTTAGAGAGAAGCTTAAAATACAGGAAAGAACGTGGGATAGTTCACTTAGCCGCCTCACTGGACGCCAAATCCTAATCAACAGCGCAGTGATGTCATGCGAATTGGCCCAGTGCTGTTGGATTATGTGTAATTTTCACAGTTCGAGAGCTTTTTAATAACCCAGATGTGCTAAAACTGTGGGGAGTTGCGTACAATAGTCAATATATCTCACTTTAACAGATGGCGTGTCTCCTGCTCTATTACTGTAATAATGCTAATCTCTTATAATGGGCAGAGTTATGAGCCTGAATGTGCTGCTGTTGCTGTTTTCCCCCTGTAGTCCATGCTGGAGTCACAATACTGGTACTACATACTGGAGATGAGCTTCTACTGGTCACTTCTTTTCAGCATCACCTTTGATGTCAAACGAAAGGTCAGTGGCATTCTCCTACAGTTCTATGCTTGGCTTCATACAGTCTAATGACCGACAGTATAATTAGGGATGGGTGTGTTAGGATGACTGGTGTGTGTTTTCTGTGTTTTCAGGACTTTAAGGAGCAAATCATTCACCACTTAGCCACACTGACCCTACTGGCATTTTCCTGGTGTGGGAACTACATCCGCGTCGGGACCCTGGTCATGCTCGTCCATGATGCCTCTGATGTGCTTTTGGAGGTAAGTAGTAATCAGATTTTAGGCCTGGAGCTACTCCTATTATAAAAAAAGAAATAACTCCAGGTCTTAAATCTAATGGGCAACATTTAGAACTAGCCACAATTAAGCAAATCATTAATTTCATCACATTATAAAAACATCTACTCTAAATTTAATGCTAGGACCTGATGTTAGGTAGCCTTACCATGCACCAGACCAGGAGAATCGGGGAAAAAATATGAATAATACGAGGTTCCACCTCTCGATTCTACCACCACCATGTTTTAATTCCCATCAACAAAATAAATAAAGTAAAAAATGAAAACTTTTTACATCAGATAGCAAGTAAATGTCATAACAGCACTGAGAGATGAGATCCAATTGCAGAAATACTTGCCACCCTGTGAGCCACCCTGGTAGAAGTGAGCCACCCTGGTAGAAGGACATGCGCCTTTGCGCTCTGAGGGGTCCAGTGGACGGAGGCGCTGCCACTATGAACTGAGGATCTCTGGTTTGAATCCTGGGTCGTGCTGCCTGCCATCAGCAGCTGGAGCCTGAGAGAGCACAATTGGCCTTGCTCTCTCTGGGGGCGTAGATGGCGCTCTCTCTCTTGTATCATAGCCAATGTATCGGAGCTGGGTACCCGGAGTTTTCCTTTAAGCACGCTGGTTGCCCAGATGCTGGTTGCCCAGATGCTGGTTGCCCAGATGCTGGTTGCAGTCCTCACCCTGCCAGAGTTGGGAGAATTACATGTGATGGAGGAGAGCTGATCCCTATTCGATTGTATTAGCTAGCATGCTCCCCCCGATAGTTTTTTATTATTGCTTTATTATTGCACAAGGTTAGCTCGATAGCGGATAGCAAGTGCATGATAGCTAGCTACCTTTACCGGTTGGTATCAGCTTCATATGCCAGCGTAGAAACAACAATATTATATAATTGAACTTGTTTTAAATAAAGTTAAATTGCAACACTTTATGTATGACAGTCGCATGAAGATGAAGAGCAATTAATCATGTGCATGATTTTACCCAAAGGAACAGTCGGGGGGGATAGGATGTGTCCAGGGGGATAGGATTTGAAAGAAAGAAGCATGTGGACTGAGGCGGTAGAGAAATATTACCATGGTTATGCAGCGTTATGCAGTTCTAGCGAGTTAAATTCACATTGCGTAGTAGCACTGATCGTAATAGGTCAAATGCATGGAAGACATTTTGGTCATTAAAAATGCAGTCCACTTCCATATGCTGACAGTACACACACACACTTTATGCCAGTATGTCTGAGAACATAAAACCAACCTCTGAGGTCTAATATCTTTTTTTTCCGTCCAGTCTGCCAAGCTCTTCAACTACGCCAAATGGGAATCAGCCTGCAACAGCCTTTTTGTCCTGTTCGCTGTCGTGTTCATAGTGACGAGACTCGTTATCTTTCCATTTTGGTAAGACACTTTTAAAGTTGGGCCTTTTTGTTAATGTGTGTGTGTGTGTGTGTGTGTTTCCAGTTTGGAAAGTGCACATGCTCCAACAATAAGATTTAAGCCTAAAATGGGTGTTATATAGAGTTAATTACAGGTAGACACTCTCACTGACCACTGACTTTATGTTCATTTGGGTTCATTCTAATGTTATATAGAGTTAATTACAGGTAGACACTCTTACTGACCACTGACTTTATGTTCATTTGGGTTCATTCTAATGTTATATAGAGTTAATTACAGGTAGACACTCTTACTGACCACTGACTTTATGTGTATTTGGGTTTATTCTAATATTATATAGAGTTAATTAAAGATAGACACTCTCACTGACCAGGGTCATGATGTTTATTATTTGCTCCAGAGGGTCCTATTCTATTGGCAGTACTGGACTACAGGTACTAGACAAGCTGTGTGTGTGTATGTGTGTGTGCGTATTTGCACATCTGTGTCAGCAATAGGTGCTCCTAAAAGTAGCTGAATGCATTCATTAGAAGGGGTGTCCACAAACATTTGTCCATATAGATGTATCATATATTATTACCCTTTAGCATCACCTCAGAAAGTCTCTGTCATTGGCTTTTCAGGATTATCCACTGCACGTGGGTCTACCCACCGGACTACTACCCCGTTTTCTTCGGCTATTACTTCTTTAACGCCGTGCTTGTCATTCTCTTGATGCTGCACGTGTTCTGGGCCTACCTGATACTGCGCATGGTGAAGAAGTTCCTCTTTGGCAGTGTAAGTAAAGTCTGAGCATACCACCTGTCTTGCCCATCACCAGGTGCTCCATCTGGACCACTGGTCCACTGCCTGTTGAGGTCTGCTGCACTCCTATGCCCTCTTGTGTGGTTTTCTGTCCCTTGCCTCATTACTGGTCCCACCTCCCCACGCCGCCTTCATGTGCACACTGGTTCAGCTGGTGTTGGGGAAGTAAGTCTGGCGTGAAAACAGTGACGGCAGTTATTGTCACTACAGTGACACACCCTGCACATGGCAGAAGTGAAAGGCCTTGCAGTGCACACACACACACACACACACCCCTGCACACACAGTGACAATAGCTCAGACTGGTGTCATATATCATATCACTCTAAGCAAAAGGGTTCTATGTGGCATCCCATTCTAAAGTGGTTTATTTGGGTTTTTTCTAATGGCATATAGAGTTAGTTACAGGTAGACAAGTCAAGTCAAGTGGGTTTATTGTCATTTCAACTACATACAGAGTACACAGTGAAACGAAACAACGTTCCTCCAGGACCATGGTGCAACATAGACAGTGCATACAAGACACAAGTGCAACACAAACAAACAAGTGCGGACAGACAACACAGTACAGACAGAGGATAATAAATAATGACTGAATGTACACTCTCACTGACCACTGACTATGTTTATTTGGATTTATTCTAATGTTATATAGAGTTAATTACAGGTAGACACTCTCACTGACCACTGACTATGTTTATTTGGATTTATTCTAATGTTATATAGAGTAAATTACAGGTAGACACTCTCACTGACCACTGACTATGTTTATTTGGATTTATTCTAATGTTATATAGAGTAAATTACAGGTAGACACTCTCACTGACCACTGACTATGTTTATTTGGATTTATTCTAATGTTATATAGAGTTAATTACAGGTAGACACTCTCACTGACCACTGACTATGTTTATTTGGATTTATTCTAATGTTATATAGAGTAAATTACAGATAGACATTCTTAGTGACCACTGATTATATGCATATTCAGTTTTATTCTATCGTTATATAGTATTAATTACAGGTAAGCACTCTTACTGACCACTGACTTTATGTTTATTTGGGTTTATTCTAATGTTATATAGAGTAAATTACAGATAGACACTCTTACTGACCTCTGATTTTATGCATATTCAGTTTTATTCTATTGTTATATAGTATTAATTACAGGTAGACACTCTCACTGACCACTGACTATGTTTATTTTGGTTTACTCTAATGTTATATAGAGTTAATTAAAGCTAGACACTCTCACTGACCACTGACTTTATGTTTATTTTGGTTTATTCTAATGGTGTATAGAGTTAATTACATGTAGACACTCTCACTGATCACTGACTTTATGTTTATTTGGGTTTATTCTAACGTTATATAGAGCTAATTACAGGTAGACACTCTCACTGACTTTATGTTTATTTGGGTTTATTCTAACGTTATATAGAGTTAATTACAGATAGACACTCTCACTGACCACTGACTTTATGTTTATTTGGGTTTATTCTAATGTTATATAGAGTTAATTACAGGTAGACACTCTCACTGACTCTTATAACTCTCACCCCAGTCTTATGCTCTCTGAGACTCCTGGTTATAGATGGCTGTGGCATCCCCAGGGATCGAACTGGCTAGCTTCCATTTATTTATAGAGCCAACGCTTAGACAGGTGCACCACTCGGGAGTCCTTTATTCGACATTCAGCAGCATAAATGAGTGAATGAAATGTGACAAGGACACTGAGCTGCCTTCAGATGTGCAGGGACTTTTATGAATGTGGCCCAGTGGCTTCATCACACGAACAGTAAAATACCACCATGATGCCCACCGCTTCTACAAGACCTACTGAATCTCTTTATAAGCGTACAATGAGAGTCCATGTAGCCGTCAACTAGCTAGTTCATACCATATGTTTGTATTATGCTGTATTTCTACAGCTCAGCCAAAAAAGTGCCTGTGCGCTGTGTTCCGGCTGAAAGCGAAGCTCCAGCTTGTCTGAATGGGCCACATTGCCTAGGTCTGCACCTCCCTGCTTTTGGCGGGCCCTTGCGTTTTGCCAGATCCCATCGAAGTAAGCAGTGCCAGCTTGTTCCCCAGCCCCATTATTCTCTCTCCAACTGACTCCAGCTGAAAAGGCTGAGTCATAATGCGAGCGTGATTGAACTGGCGAGGTGCGTGATCCCTGACGTGTACAGTGGGCAGAGAATGCCAGGTCGAATTACCTCACCTTGTAAACGCACCAAAAGCCTGTTGCACTCAGCGAGCTAATTAGGTGTGATTTAATGCACATCAGACCGTGCACAATTGTGTTGCCGGGGTGACTGATTGCCCTCTTTTGCATCTGGTTTATAAAAGAGACTCGTTACGTTAATTCGCAGAGACTGCTTTGGTTCTGGGAGTGCAGGTTTACTGCCTGATGGATTGTTAAGTGGCTCTCATATCACATCTGATTGTGTTTGATTTTCAATACTGGAACATTCTTTACGATCATATCACGGAAAACTCCCTTTATATATAAACAGCTCTGGAAACAATTACGAGACCACTTAATTTATTTTCTTAAATCTGCATCTCTACGTGTATGATAGACACTTTATTCCAGGCATTTCATCAAACAGAGCTGAGTGAGCTGAATCTGCAGACTATGAATGTCATAAAGTCCCAACAGCAATGTGAAAGACTAGTGGAGAGCTGGCCGAGACATGAGAGCTGTGATTGGCTGTCGAGGTTATTTCACCATAGTGATTTCTGAATGCTCTCAGAGTTCAGATATTAGCACTGTGTTGTTTAAATTTTAATAATAACTTCTCTGCATTATAATTATTATCATAATTTCTTTACATTATTTGAGCAGCTGTCATTTCTGCAAATAAGTAAACGCTCTAAACAACAAGATTTTTGAAATACAATGCAAATGTTAATTTCCCTAAAACACACTGCCTAGAAATAGTAAGACCAGAGAAACTGATCATGTAGGGTGGTCTCTTAATTTTTTTCCAGAGCTGTATATATATATATTCTAATGTTATATAAAGTTAATTACAGGTAGACACTATCACTGACCACTGACTTTATATTTATTCAGGTTTATTCTAATGTTATATAGAGTTAATTACAGGTAGACACTCACTGAACACTGACTTTATGTTTATTTGGGTTTATTCTAATGTTATATAGAGTTAATTACAGATAGACACTCTCACTGACCACTGACTTTATGTTTATTTGGGTTTATTCTAATGTTATATAGAGCTAATTACAGGTAGACACTCACTGAACACTGACTTTATGTTTGTTTGGGTTTATTCTAATGTTATATAGAGTTAATTACAGGTAGACACTCTCACTGACCACTGACTTTATGTTTATTTGGGTTTATTCTAATGTTATATAGAGTTAATTACAGGTAGACACTCTCACTGACCACTGACTTTATATTTATTCAGGTTTATTCTAATGTTATATAGAGTTAATTACAGGTAGACACTCTCACTGACCTCTTTTTAAGTCAAGACCCATATAAAGACTATTATGGAATTACTACACTATATGGACAAAAGTATTGGGACACCTGCTCATTCATTGTATCTTACAAATTCAGCTACATTAAACAAGAGTTGATCCTGCTTTTGTTGGAGTAACTGTACTGTCCAGGGAAGAAGTCTTTCTAACTCATCCCAAAAGTACTGAATGGAGCTCCACCATCCATCATTCCAGAGAACACAGTTCTTCCACTGCTCCACAGCTCCTCAATGCTGGGGGGCTTTATAACCCTCTAGCCCACGTCTGGCATTAGGCAGCATGGAGCCAATAAGTTAATGTTTATGTTTATTTACTGCAGAGAGTCCTAATTTATTGGCAATACTTCTCTACCAGGATTACACACACACACACACACACGCACACACACACACACACACACATATGTATATATATATATATATGCTACCTAAACCAACACTGTCATCCCACTGTAATGCTCATGCTGTATTTCTCTTCATTGCCTTGACAGTTAACCAAAGACGAAAGGAGTGACAATGAAGAAGAAGAAGATGATGAAGAAGAAGAGAGCAGCACATCCGAGGAACATCATGCTGGATACATGAAAGTGACCAATGGCTGTGGAAGAAGAGGTGCAGCAAACCATCACTAACGTACAGAAGGCTTCCCCTCATTTCCATGGTGGCGACTAAAGGAACTTGAAGAAGTTTGTGGACTCCCAAGTTGGACATCTTGAAAGCCAGAAATGGCCTCGGACAATGAGACACGAAGAACTGACCAGAGAACTGACTGACCATAAACACATGTTTATATATGTCTCCACAGAACAAAACAAAACACACACAAACCCCTCTTTCCATTCACTCAGTGCCAGCGTACCTTTCGTTGTGTTGGCCACGCTCTTTCTCTGACCTACAAACTGAGCGAGAACAGATTACCGAAGGGAAATAAAAGCTGTCAAGCTGAAAGCAAAAGAAATGTTGCTTTTCTTCTCTGTCGTGCCTAATGGGTTCCTCATTGTTTCTGCTGCCGTTGCTGCTCCTCGTCATCCATCAAGGCCTTGTCTTTGTGTTTCAGAGGCTCCTTCCATCTCGCAGTCTGGCAGGACGGGACTCTTTGCGACCCCTTTCTCCTTTTGCCAGATGACGGTGTAGAAAAACACTCTTTTAACCCCCCCATGTGAGGTCCTGCCCTTGTATGGAATGGTACGGTTCTGGAAAACGCATTACACGGAAAAGGAACCAGTAACCAGCCACAGCTAAGATAAGAGAAGGGGGTCTCTGGAGTAACAGGGGGAAACAACATAACCTTTGGAGCCCTTCTTACTTTCAAAGCTTAGAACCCTTACCGATCACCACAACCTCCCTCCTGGAGATCTACCTTCCTGCCTTATTCAGCAAAATGAGGAGTTCTGCAGGCCATCATGAGAAGAATCAGGGCTTGAGTAGGGGTGGAGCTCTGCACTCTGCTCTGAGCTCAGCAAGCTCTGTAACTTTACGTGGTCTGACAGACACTCAGTGGACACTGAGCTGCTCTCTGTGAGCTGTTCCTCCTAAACTCTTCCACTGTTCAATAATAACACCACTCACAGCTGATGGAGGAAGATCTAGGAGGGAAGGTCTAAATTTCACCAGCTGACTTGTTGTTGTAGTTGCTGGTGCAGCGGTGTCTCCTATTACATACAGAACCACGCTGGAGCTCAGTGAGCTCTTCAGAACCTCCCATTCTTTCACTGACGTGTGGAAGAAAGGCAGACTGCAGGACTAGCGGCTGTGGCAATGGGAGTGCTTGGACAGATTTTTATGATGAACATTTGAAACATACCTACCTACATCTTTTTAAGGATGTACTGAACAACATGAGGAAGCTCTTGTTTTTTGGAATCTGGAGGACATAATGGCACCATCTGTAGAAGATTGACTGTTGCAGCTCTGTGTTCTAGTTTGAAGAGTCATACCTAATGTTTGAGAAGAGAGACAGTGTGGGGGAGAGCGAGAAACAAATGAGTACAAAGACAGAATTGTGCTTTTTTGTCAAACCATTTCAGGGTTGAAAAGTTTTTTTTTTTTTTTTGTGGGTGTGTGTGTGTGTGTGTGTGTGTGTGTGTGTGTGTGTGTTTAAATCCATTACAGCTTTCAAGCAATTTTGCTCAGGCTGTGAGAATACCGACTGTATGGCTGAAGCTGATGAGATGTTGATTGTAAAGTATTTTGTTTTTAATAAAAAGCCCAGTTTGATCAATGTGTACTAAAGTATTGGGATACCTGCTCATTCAGAGTTTCTTCCGAAATCAAGGGTGTTACAAATATTTTATCCTGCTTTTGTTGGAGTGACTGTCTCTACTGTCCAGGGAAGAAAAGGCTTTCTACTAAATTTTGGAGAAGCACTGCTGTAGAGATTTGATTGCATTTAGTGAAAAGAGAGTTACTAAGGTCAGGATGTTGGATGATCACCACTCCACCTCTTCTCCAACTCCCCAACTCATCTCAATTGTATTAGATGGAGCACCAACCATCATCATCCAGAGAACCCAGTTTCACTGCTCCACAGCTCAATGCTGGGGGGAGGGGGGACCTATAGGCACATGAACCTATAGGCACACAGTGCCTAATTCCAGGCATGGACTAGAGGTGTGCAACAACTGTTGCCATCCATGCCTGGCATTAGGTACTGTGTGCCTATAGGTTCATGTTTATCTGCTTACACTTGCACATCTGTGTCAGTGTTAAAGAAGGGGTGTCCACAAACATTTGGACATATGGTTCATGACTCATAATGATCAAATGTTCAGTTGACATTTGCTGCCAAACCTCACATCACAGCTAGCTGAAGTGTTCTCCGGTGATTTCTGTCATCTAGGTGGAAGCAGTAGAAGTACAAGTGGTATTTTAAGTGGTACACTAGGAAGCTGGTCTTTTCAAGGCCATGTAGAGAATCTGTCAGCCACTAGGGGGAGTAAGTCACCACAATAACTCAAGAGCACAGGACCGATGAGTCTGCCCCACTGCAGGAGTGTAGATAGAAGAAACAATATGCTAAAGTAATTATTAATAATAATAATAATAATAATAATAATGAACTTTCAATAGAAGTTTGAATGAATGAATGGAGCATTTCTATTGGTCCATTCATCATGAAATTCTTACACAATATAAATGACGTGAATTACACTTCCAAACTGTAGAGGGAGCTCAAGAGCAATTCTTGCATAATCCTGCTTTAATACATAAAGCCAAAAATGCTAAAGAACACTGACAACACAGCTAAACGCTCATATCTACAGGTGAGCTTGGCCTCTACCTTGGTAACGTCAGGACGTCTTGTTGCCTTGGTGATTTGGTACCAGTCAGCTAGCTACCTCCAGTTTCAGACACAGCCTGAGGTTAAGGGTCGGGGTCAGAATACTGTGTAAATGTGATATTCGGCTGAGCTACCTTAAAAAACGTCCCGCCCCAAACATCTTCATCTCAGTTGAAGTGGCCTTTCCTCCCCACTCAGACGGAGAGACGGCGGGTTGGCGACTGGCTCTGAAGCTGCTGCTGTGGAGGCCGAACCTCCCGCTGCTGCTCACGTGGAGACGCGGCAGCTTTCCTGCACGGAGGCCAGACATGTCGGATCAAGGCTGATTCTTAACATCCTGTGGAGCGTGTCCGGGTGTGACAGGCCCGATGCCGATTAGCGGACGCTTTTGAGAAGAAATGAACCATCTCTCCGCCTGTTTACACAAACCTGAGTTACAGATGCAGAGGGGCCGATACAGCGGAGGATGTGGTTGGATGGGGCTGGAGGTGTTTGTCTCGCAGAGCCTTGCAGAGTCTGTAGCCCCACCGCTATCATCACAGCACCAGTCTCAGGCCGTCTCCGGCTGGCCAGTGCTGCCAAGCTGCCCCCTTATAATGGCCAGCTCAGTCATGCCAGCTGCTTTGCCGCTCCCAGGAGCCAGCTAAAGGTCTTCTGGGCAGCCGTGCCAATGAAAAAATGAGAAATCAAAGTGCTTCAAATAGGGCTAATCCCTCCATGGACCAGCTCTGTCCACTGGCAAAGGTCCTTTTCTCTAGGTGGACATTGCTCGGATGAACTGGTCCCAGCAAATCGTAAAGATCAAAGAAAACAGCAGGACTTCCCAGTATCTTCCCAGTAGAAATACCCAAATGTCCAAATGTTTGCGGTGACCCCTTCTAATGAATGCATTCAGCTACTTGTGTGCCTCACAAATGCACACACACAGCTGATCTAGACCCTGTAGAGAAGTACTGCCAATAGAATAGGACTCTCTGGGGCAGATAAACATTATGAACCTATTGGCAGCAGACTAGGGGTCTAAAACCTCCTAGCATTGAGCTGTGGAGCTCCATCCAATACTTCTGGAATGAGTTGGGGTGGTGATCGCCCATTATCCTGCTGCTAAATGCAATCAAATCCTCACAGCAATGCTCCATAATGTAGTAGAAAGCCTTCTTCCCTGGGCAGTAGAGACAGTTACTCCAACAAAAACAGGATCAACTCTTTTTTAAGACCCTAGTAGTAAGTGTCCGAATACTTTTGTCCATATAATCTAGATACAAACTGTGTGTCACAGTGGGGTGTCCACTAACTTTTGGACATTTAGTGAACGTTGACCTTTTTTTGTACAAAAGTTCCATAGGAAGCCAATTTATTTGGATGTTCTCCGGAGTGCCCTCTAGTGGCAGGTTTCCTCAGTCCAAACAACATAGGGCTAAATTTGCTTCTCAGTCTTCCAAGCCTAGCTACATAAGAAGGCCACAGGTGCGAGCCAGACCCTAATCACGTGACTTACCCTCGACCTTCCTCAACTGCTAAATATCCCAGCTGCTCTAAAACCCACCAGCACACCTGCAGGTCAGAGTTGCCAGAGTTCAGGATGACCCCAGCTATGGTTTATCACTCCCTGGCCGGGGTCAAGGCTGAAGTTCGTGAGATTGTGGGTCAGTGATGACGAGGCCCGGGGATTCAGAACCCTCACCCTGTTTTTATGTGCTGTTACCCGCTGGGTTGTGCTGTCCCTGCTCCCTCACACCCCACTGAGGGCCAAGATCATGAAGCACCAACAGAAGAACAAGGATCCTTCACCATGCAACAGTCATAGTGATAGAAGGACTTTGTCCAAATGTTTGTGGACACCCCTTCTACTAAAGAATGCATTCGGCTACTGACACATTCGGCACACATGCACAGCTTGTCTAGTCCCTGTAGAGAAGAAGTACTGCCAATAGAATAGAACTCTCTGGAGCAGAAAATGACCGTACATGACCGTATCGGCACCATGCTGCCTAATGCCAGGCGTGGGCTAGTAGAGGGGTTTACAGCCCCCCAGCCAACTTTTGAGTTGAATGAGTCGAGGTGGTGATTATCCAACATCCTGACCTCACTAACGCTCTTGTCTCTGAATGCAATCAAATCCTCACAGCAATGCTCCTCCTCCAAAATCTAGTAGAAAGTCTTCCTCCTGGACAGTAGAGACTGGAGAGTCACTCCAACAGAAGCAGGATACACTCTTTTTAATACCCTTGAAGAAACAATGAAAGTGCAGGTGTCCAAATACTTTTTTCTATGTCTATATAGTGTGCTCTTCTGCAGATTGAGGCCCCAGCTCCTTTTCTTAGCTAACTTCACTCAGTTCGGCTATTTCTGCTAGGGCTAATCTCCTGGACTGCCTCTACTGTCGTTCTGACCTCCCACTTTGCTTCTGTGGAGCTTTCATAATTTGTTTTAGACCAGAAGATTCCAACAATTGAAGTCAAACACGATCATTATTTGTCCATAAGTTTGTGGACAACTGCTTCTTCAGCATTTCTTCTGAAATCGTCTCTACTCTTCTAGAAAAACGTTACACTAGATGTTGGAACAAGGCTGTGAGGTGGATATGATTGCATCCAGCCATGTAAGCATTAGTGACGTCAGGTCTAGTCATTCATTCTGCCACTCCAACCCCTATAATCCTGTAGGTATTGGGTGGAGCTTCATCACTCCATCAGAGATCACAGTTCCACTGCTCCACAGCCCAGTTCCAGGCCCTGCATGCCTTGGGGCAGGGGTGTGGAATTCCAGTCCTGGAGGGTCGGATTCCTGCACGGCTTTTAGCTTTTTTTTCCTGCTCGAGCACACCTTGATCAACTCACCTGTTAATTGCCAGGTCTGTTAGAGCAGGGTGGTCAGCATACTGTGACGCCCTCCGCCCCTCTGCTGTCCACCCCTGCCTTAGGGTCATTTCCGGCTGCTCCAGTGCGTCCCCAAGCTTTTCCATTGAGACACCTGTGTTACCTCTGTTATGACAGAGCTGGTGTCCGGATACTTTTGGACAGAACATCTGAAGGAAGCTCTTCAGAAGTTTTTGGGCCTGATGCTCTGTTCCCTTATGAGCTCCTCTCCCTTATACTACAGTGTAATAACAGTCCCCTCCGTGCTCCCCTCCTCTCTGCTCTCCAACAGCATGGGAACCACGTGTACGGTTGCAGCCCCCTCTGCAAACCAGATGGCGAGGGCGTCCAATGGCGGCGCAGAGATCTGTTTTCATAAATCCCGCCAGCCAATCCGATGGCAGTGGGCGTGGCAGTCCGCCTCAAGTTCACTCTGCTCGCCGCTGCGATGGATTTCTCCAACTTTGGGAAACTTCTCTGCAGTCTGCGTTTGCTGCTTCGCTTGCAGCCATGCCCGGCAACCCTGCTCTCCTCCTGCTGCCCTTCCTCCCCCTCTTTCTCGCCGGATTCGAGGTTCCTTCATCAGGTAAGACTGCAGGCTCTCACCTACGCTTCTGCTCTGCCTCTCCTCGCCTCTGTTTTTTAAAACACTGCAGTGACTCGCGTGCTGTTTTAATTACAGTAACGTCGCGAGGTGTTTATTTGAGGAGCTCCTGCCTTTTTTAATATGAAATATGAAATATGCTCTGAACGATCGGTCAAAGCTCCTCGGCTCCTCAGCTGCACCTCCACTGCTCAGCTGTGCTGGTCCTGCCTCTGTCTCCCAGTAGCTCTCTCTGTCCCTAACTGCACCCAGCTCTCAGTGGATGCAGCCTTACTACATCTGTCTCCCAGCTTACTGCCCCAAACTCCCAGTAACTCCCAGTGACTCGCCTCTAACTGGATCTTATTCATAGTGTCAGCCATCCAGTTCTCAATAACGCCTCCAACTACCACTAACTGCCTCACTTACAGCCTCAAACTACCAAGAACTTCTCATATTGCTTCAAACTACCAATAACTCCTTTTCTTACTGCCTCAAACTACCAGTAAACTGCTCCAATGACAAAACATATCTTTTACTGCCTCAAACTACCAAGAACTCCTTCACTTACAGCCTCAAACTACCAAGAACTTCTCATATTGCTTCAAACTACCAATAACTCCATTTCTTACTGCCTCCAGTAAGTTCCTCTTTAACTGCCTCCAACTACCAAAAACTTCTCCCACTGCCCCAAAAAACTATACATATTGCTTTAAACTACCAGTAAACTGCTCCAATGACAAAAATATCTTTTACTGCCTCAAACTACCAAGAACTCCTTCACTTATAGCCTCAAACTTCCAAGAACTCCTCCTATTGCCTCAAACTACCAGTAAGTTCCTCTTTAACTGCCTCCAACTACCAAAAACCTCTCCCACTGCACCAAAAAACTATACATATTGCCTTAAACTACCAGTAAACTGCTCCAATGGCAAAAAATATCTTTTACTGCCTCAAACTACCAATAACTCCTTCACTTATAGCCTCAAACTTCCAAGAACTCCTCCTATTGCCTCAAACTACCAGTAAGTTCCTCTTTAACTGCCTCCAACTACCAAACACTTCTCCTACTGCCCCAAACTACCAATAACTCTCTTTCTTGTTGTCTCAAACTCCCAATAGCTATACATATTGCCATAAACTACCAGCAAACTGCTCCAATAATCAACAACTTCTCTCACTGCCTCATAATACCAATAACTGCCTCACTTACAGCCTCACAGTACAAAGAACTTCTCATGTTGCTTCAAACTACCAATAACTCCCTTTCTTACTGCCTCAAACTCCCAATAACTATGCATATTGCCTTAAACTACCAGTAAACTGGCTTGAAATACCAAGAACCTCTCCTACTGCCCCAAACTACCAATAACTGCCTCGTTTACAGCCTCAAAGTACCAAGATTGTCTCCTTTTGCCTCAAACTACCAATAACTTGCTCACTTATAGCCTCAAACTTCCAAGAACTTCTCATATTGCCTCAAACTACCAGTAAGTTCCTCTTTAACTGCCTCCAACTACCAAACACTTCTCCTACTGCCCCAAACCACCAATAACTCCCTTTCTTACTACCTCAAACTGCCAATAACTGTACATATCTACCGACCAGTAAACAACAAACTACCAGTAAACTGCTCAAATGACCAAAAACTGCCTTAAACTACCAGTGAATCCCTTTTTAACTGCCCCAACTACCAAAACTTCTTTCCAAAACTACCAATACTTCCCTCGCTAACTGCATAAAATTCCCAAGAATTTCTCTTACTGTCTCAAATTTCCAATAACTGCCTCTCTTACTTCTTTAAACTACCAAGAACTTTACTTGCTGCCTCAAACTACTAATAACATTCTTTTTTACTGCCTCAGTCGTCCAATAACTCCCTCTGTTAGTGTTCTGAACTGTTAATAACTCCCTCTGTTACTGCCTCAAACTCTCAATAACTGCCTTCCTTGTTGTTTTCTAGTCCCTCTCTTATTGCCTCCCACTTCCAGTAGCACCCTGTCCTTATACATCCTTATCTTAATACATCACTGCCTTCAATTTTCTCTGTTACTACCTCTAACTACCCTAATACTTCCACCACCCTCTCTTGTCTCTTCACTCCTTCTCATGTTGTCTTACTGCCTCTAACTCCCAAATAACATCTACTTTTAATGGCTTTAATTACCTTCGTACATCCTATACATCCCTGACTTACAGCCTTACTGCCTCTAACTCCCAAATAACATCTACTTTTAATGGCTTTAATTACCTTCGTACATCCTATACATCCCTGACTTACAGCCTTACTGCCTCTAACTCCCAAATAACATCTACTTTTAATGGCTTTAATTACCTTCGTACGTCCTATACATCCCTGACTTACAGCCTTACTGCCTCTATTGTCCTGTAATTTCTGTACTTAATGTCTCTAGCTCCTTCTCTTGCTGCCTTAATGCCTTCCACACTTACTGTCTTCTAAATACTTCCACTCTTATTGCCTCTAATTCCAACTCTTACTCCAGCCTTTCATTAACTGAACTAATTGCCTTCCTGAGACTGTCCGTTTACTCGAGGTCAGTCACAGTATCATTGACTCTACCCGCTATAGTGTAGATATTTGACCCCTAGCTAGACCTTATCATGTTTTGTCTCCTCCCTAGCAGACTCTGAGTTGTACGAGACGGACGTGGTGGTGCCTGTGGAGCTGCGGTCTGGGCAGGTGCTGCAGGAAGCATCCAGCTGGAGCGTGGGCCGCAGGAGACGCTCGGATGTTCACCAAGACCACCTGTTTCTGTCTCTGCCTGCCTTCGGCCAAGAGCTTTACTTAGAGCTGCAGAGGGACGAGGCTTTCCTCTCTGAGGGCTTCATGGTGGAGGAGAGGAGTGAAGGAGGGAGCGTCCAGCACGAGCCAAACTTTAAAGGACTCTCCTGCTTCTATACTGGAGCTGTCCTCAACCACACGGACTCCTTCGTCTCGCTGGACGCCTGTGGTGGTCTGGTGAGTCAGCACTTGTTGTGGTGGTGCTCTGAAGTCTTGCGACTTTTCGAGTTTTTTAAAAGTCAGAGTTGAGAAGTTTGTGGCTAACTGGATTTTGAGGAGGTTTATTTGGACCACCTTGCGCTGAGTGTATCCACATTTCATCCTTGACTGCTGCTCACATCATCGCAGATCATGGGAGTGTTTAGATTAATATAGGGTGGCATGTCTGTAAAGCTTTGGGCTTTTTGCATAATTAGAAGGTTTTGCATGTATAAAAGGTTTACATGTTTGGAGATTGCATGAATGGAGGTTCTGTCTGTATGAAGAATCTGCCTGTTACTGCATGGAGAAATTTCTTTATTGGGTTGTATGGAGATTCTGAATTGGTGTCTATGAAAATGTATGGAGACCTTGCCATTGGAGTCCATTGAGATTCTGCATTGGATTATAAGGGATTTCTGCATGCTTGAAGATTCTGCCATTGGAGTCTATAGAGTTGGAGTCTGCAAGTATGAAGCTTTTGCATTGGATCCTATGGAGGTTCTGCATGTATTGAGATTCTGCATTGGATCCTATGGAGATTCTGCATGTATGGAGATTCTGCATTGGATCCTATGGAGATTCTGCATGTATGGAGATTTTGCATTGGATTGTATGGAGATTCTGCATGTATTGAGATTCTGCATTGGATCCTATGTAGATTCTGCATGTATTGAGATTCTGCATTGGATCCTATGTAGATCCTGCATGTATATAGAATCTGCATTGGATCCTTTGTAGATTCTGCATACATGGATATTCTGCATTGGATCCTATGTAGATTCTGTATGTATTGAGATTCTGCATCTGATTCTATGGAGATTCTGCATTTATGGAGATTCTGCATTTATGGAGATTCTGCATGTATGGAGATTCTGCATGTATGGAGATTCTGCATTGGATTGTATGGAGATTCTGCATGTATGGAGATTCTGCATGTATGGAAATTCTGCATTGGATCATATGGAGATTCTGCATGCATTGAAATTTTGCATTGGATCCTATGTAGATTCTGCATGTATGGAGATTCTGTATTGGATCCTATGGAGATTCTGCATGTATGGAGATTCTGCATTGGATCATAAGGAGATTCTGCATGTATGGGGATTCTGCATTGGATCCTATGTAGATCCTGCATGTATATAGATTCTGCATTGGATCCTTTGTAGATTCTGCATACATGGATATTCTGCATTGGATCCTATGTAGTTTCTCTATGTATTGAGATTCTGCATCTGATTCTATGGAGATTCTGCATGTATGGAGATTCAGAATGTATGGAGATTCTGCATTGGATCCAAAGGAGATTCTCCATGTACGGAGATTTAGCATGTGTGGAAGTCTAACCTGGGGTTTTATGAAGATTCTGCATTGGACTTGGACCACCTGTATGTATGGAGTTCCATCTAAGTGTCAAAAGTTCAATCCAATAACCATTTGTCTTCTCTGACCTATGAACTGCAGGCCAAAACCAAATGTCCAATGATGATTGAACACTGCCACTGCAGTTTCACCCCGGACTAGGCTTAATCAGTGTTCCTTTGGTGTTCAGACTATGATAAACATATTCTGCATGAACGTAGTTTCTGTGTTGGGTTCTGTGCAGATTTCGAGATTCTTCATGCACGGAGATCCCGCATGTGTGTGGCGCTGGAGACACTTCCGTCTCTCGGGTCTAGCTGGGGTCAGCCTTTTAACTCCCTGTGAAAAGCCCACGGACCTGCAATCAGGCTGACAGGATGAATAGGATGAGTAGCACCATTGTGACGAGCTGTCAGGCTGCTTTAGGCCAGGCCATTGGGTCAGAGTGACTCCCCCCACCCCCCGCCACTTTAGGGGTTTAGGGATAGCATTAACCCTGAGACAACACTGAGGCATCGATCGGAGGTGTTTATTTGTGTGTGTGTAAATGTTGGAGCATTGTGTGTGAATGTGTGAGTGTGTGTGTGTGGCGGGGGGTCATTGGGGGTTTTGGGCTTAATCAACACCACAGTGAATTGAGAAGGCATGACAGTTGAGCAGCACAGGCATTCCTTCATTCCATCACTGTGCATGGTTCGAATTCTACAGTGTGTGTATATGTGTGTGTGTGCAAGTGCAGCACTTGGCGTGTGCCTGGAGGCCGCCCGCCTCAGCCGGACTGCCTATGCCTCTCTCTGACTCTACTTGGCTGTCTAACCCACTTAGTGTGCTAACCTCTGCTCTACACACCATATTGGGTCATCACAATCCAGTCACTCTCGGTCAGGCAGCGCTGACTAATTACAAACTGACAGTGCCCCCCCAAACCCCCCCCCCCAGCATTTCAATAGGTTTTCCGCCTGCCAGACGGTTTTACCATTCCCCCCTCCCTCCATATAAGCGCCGTTTAGGCCATAACTATGTGGAAAATGAGGTCACCCTCGCCGCAAGTCCTCCAGGCACATGTGGAATCGGGACCGGGTCAGGCTTTCCTGACACCTCTGGGCAGCATGACAGCGAGCAGAAAGCAGGACACCTCCCCAGATCAGCTGGAGCTCAGCTGGATGTTTTGACTAGCCTCGTCTCGCAATCCTCCTCGACTCTTGGCACGATGTGTTGGGTCAGAAGCAGCCTCAGCAGGCTGTCTGCAGGCCGGGGGGAAGAAAGCAGGCCACAAGTGATGTGGCTAGCATAGCTAACATTAGTGATGTGGCTAGCATAGCTAACATTAGTGATGTGGCTAGCATAGCTAACGTTAGTGATGTGACTAGCATAGCTAACGTTAGTAATATGGCTAGTGATATGGCTAGCTGCTCAACCAGCGTGGTCATGCTGGTGGACTAGCTTCATCTTGCTGCTCAACCAGTGTAGTCTCGCTGGTGATGCTGGTCAACTAGCGTGGTCTTGCTAGTCGACTAGCTTGATCTTGCTGGTCAACCAGTGTAGTCTTGCTGGTCATGCTGGTCAACCAGCTTGGTTTTGCTGATCATGCTGGTCAACCAGCTTGGTTTTGCTGGTTGACTAGCTTGATCTTGCTGGTCAACCATTGTAGTCTTGCTGGTCATGCTGGTCAACCAGCTTGGTTTTGCTGGTCATGCTGGTCAATCAGCTAGGTCCTGCTGGTTGACTAGCTTGATCTTGCTGGTCAACCATTGTAGTCTTGCTGGTCATGCTGGTCAACCAGCTTGGTTTTACTGGGCAGCTACCTTGATCTTGCTAGTCAACAAGTGTACTCTTGTTGTTTACTTCGGTCAACCAGCTTGGTCATGCTGGTCAACCAGCATAGTGATGTGATCAGTGTCATTAGCAAGCATTGGTGTAGCATTAGGGTTTTTTCATTGGTAACGTGACCAGTGTAGCTAGCTTTAGTGTTCGTGTTATATGACCAGTAGCTAGCATTAGACCAGTAGGGTCTATATCTAGCATTAGTTGGCATCAGAGCACGCTGCAAGTGAAGTCTCTTAAGTGGCAAATCATTCACTGGTGCTTTAAGGCATGTCTTTGAGTGGTTATAGCACATGATTTGTCTTGGCTGGGTTTCCAGTTAATCAGTCTTCAGGCTAATGGCTGGATGACAGTCATGTAGTGTAACTGCTCTCTGGAAGGAGACTAATTGCAGCTCAGTAAATTGAGGATGATTTTCGGATGGGAATGTACCATATATGGGCTGCGTTCTGACATGAGCTTATAATGACAGACTTGTGATTTATGCTTTTTTTTTCCTCCCTCTGCACTGAGCAGATAAAGTTGCCCTTCAGGCCCCGGGCACGTTGTGCTCTCACAACACACACTAATGCGATAAAGCTAACTAATCTACGTTGAGTTTTACCGCAGAGTGATATTATTATATTATTAGCCGTAACATATTCATGTGGTTCTGTATTTAGGCCTGGAGCGAAACATGCAGTACGGGGATGTGCAGGAGCAGACTCCTCTGGAATTCAGTGTCCCTCTTTCATATGGAAATTCATTCTGTGTGGTGTATTCTCAATAGCGTTTCTTTCATGCCTGGCCCCCTGATGGACTGCCCTAAAGTTTAGCTCGGGTGCTGATGTGCTTTTCT
Organism: Salminus brasiliensis; assembly: GCF_030463535.1. Classification (NCBI taxonomy): domain Eukaryota; kingdom Metazoa; phylum Chordata; class Actinopteri; order Characiformes; family Bryconidae; genus Salminus; species Salminus brasiliensis. The sequence goes on from NC_132894.1 coordinate 34,328,673, forward strand.
TGGAGGGCAGTAGAAGAAGGGATGGCGTGGTGTGTTGAAGCGATTGGCTGACCTCATATCGCTGACATGGTAGCAGATCCTTCAGTCAGTTTGTCAAGAGGAGCTCGTTTTAGAGCTTGTATTAACATTATATCTGAACTATATCCCAGTTTTATTCACCTCCTAATCTCCCTGCTGAGAAATCCAGCTCATGGCCAGCTTTTGCTGGTACCTGGTTTCCGATGGTCTGTAAGCTGGTCTCTGAACTTGGCTCTGTCAAGGTCAAGGTGGTTGAAAAGCTGGTCATCCAGATGAAAAGGTACCCTGTACTGGGAAGCTAGCTGGCTAACCACACTAGTTGCCCGGCAAGACCAAGCTGATTGACCAGCATGACCAGCAAAACCAAGCTGGTTGACCAGCAAGATGAAGCTAGTCGACCAGCATGACCAGCGAAACCAAGCTGGTTGACCAGCATGACCAGCAAAACTACACTGGTTGACCAGCAAGATCAAGCTAGTTGACCAGCAAGACTACACTGGTTGACCAGCATGACCAGCAAAACTACACTGGTTGACCAGCAAGATCAAGCTAGTCGACCAGCGTGACCAGCAAAACCAAGCTGGTCGATCAGCATGACCAGAGGCTCCTATTACAGAACCACCCATTCTTTCACTAATGTGCCTGAGTTTATACACCTGTAGCAGTGGGACTAAATCACACAACTGAATTCAATGACTAAGAGGTGTCCCAATACTTTTGTCCATACAGTGTAGAGTGTATGCTGGTCATTTTTTCAGCTCAAGCTGGTCAAGCTTATTCCTTGAACAGTACATAGTATGTTTAAAGGGTTTCGCTGCTCGGCCAGCATGATCAACCTGACCAAGCTAGACCACCGGTCTAACCATGCAAGACCACGCTGGTCGACCGGCATGACCAACTGAACCGCTGCGAATGCAGCATGCTCGGAAGAAAACACCAACTGGCAGTGCTGTTAGGTGTCAACTGTCAGCTAACAGACGTCCACACAGACTTGCATCACTCAGAGAGTGATGGTGGGAGAGGGATTGGCCATCCTAACCCACCCGGAGAGAGCAATGCCAGTTATTCTCACATCTGAAGGGTCATTCAACTGTTCAGACGTCAGATTCCATTCACCGCCACTGTGAACCACTGACCGTCTCTCAGGAATGGGGCATTGCACACCAAACCCACTCTGATTGACGTTATTTACATCTTAACCACTTCATTATGCAGACGTTATGGGGGCGGAGTCATGAAGAGTTATTGCTATTATGTGTGTTGTGTCTGCGCTACCAGTTCCAAGGAATGTCGTTATGCCCTTCGGAGCCGTTTCGGCATGTAGGCGCACATATTTGGCTAGCAAAGCTCAAAATGAATGGCTTAGCCAGACCTGTTGTGTGTTGTTTATGTTGCCTAGGCTGGGCTTTGTTCTGAAGAGCGATGAGGAAGGGTTCCTTTGGCAGTAATGGTGTTTCCAGACTCGCCTACAGTTAACAATTAGCATTAACAGTAGCACTGACAATTTCATTAAATGCTCTGGCTAATTGACATGCCCTCTGAAGAGGCGGAGCGGGTGATTAACGAGTTATGAACACTCATTATTATAATTGCTGAACTGAGTTTGTAGCGAATGTTTCCCGGGTAAATTGCCGACCTCATTAAATGCTACCTAGCGGTTGCTACAGTGATTCAGGCCAAGTTTACGCAAGCGCTAGAATGAGCCCTTGAGTGATGTTGAGACTGGAAGGAAGAGAGAGAGAGAGAGAGAGAGAGAGAGACTCCTACTCTGTTAATGTCATCTCAACTCCTCGAGTCTCCTCAGCACGACCATATGCTCCTGCACCGTCTTTCCCCCGTGCCTGGTTGTGGTGTGTGTGGTGGGGTTTGCCCGTACGCGCTGGGGATGAAAGCGCATGCTTTACGACCTCGTTCCGCCACTCCCTATCAGCACTCCTGTCTTCTTTTTTTCCCTCGTCCCCTTCTCCTCCTCCTCCTCCTCCTCTTTCTCCCTTCACGCCAGCCCTCAGGGCACCGTCTTCTCACCGCTTCTCTTTGCTCCATCCATCTTCCCGTCCCCCCGCTCCATTCAGCCGACCGCATCCTGCACAGAGGCCGCCTGATCGAGCGCCGCCACTTTGCCCCCGCTCTGACTCGACTGTTTCCCCACGCTATCGATCCGCAGACCAGGAAAGCTGACATCAGTCTAGAGAGCATGATTTTAAACGATCGCTTGCCCAGTTTGCCCGCCAGCCTCTTGCCCCAGCCGAGGCGTGTCCGGTGTCCAAATTATCAAGTCAAGTCCAAATTATCAAGTTCATTTGTAGAGCTTTTTACAATTGTTGTCGTCACAAAGCAGCTTTACATAATTAGTAATTAGTAAAAGACAGAAATAAGAAAGAACGTAAGACATGAAGGATCTAAGACCCCCAGTGAGCCCCACCGGTGACAGTGGCAAGGAGAACCTCCCTCAGAGCTGGAGGAAGAAACCTTGGGAGGAACCAAGACTCACAAGGGGGACCCGACCCGTCCTCCTCTGATCAGAACTATTTACTAATCATTGATAGAAATGACCAAACCAGATACAGCAGATAGTTAATAGTGGTGATATTATTAATAGTGGCAGATGGTTAAGAGTCCATTGTCATTAGACAGGTAGCAGTGGTAGGAGGGTGAGCCGCTGGTGTGGTATGGGTGGTGGTGGGTGGGGGGTTGCTGCTGGTCGGACTGGTAGGTGGCAGATGGTCTGACGCAGGTGGAGGGGACCTCAGCGGGCAATCTTCCAGCAGGTCGGGCTGGGTGGCCATTTACTCGGAGATGGTAAAGAGAGACAGAGTTAGTTCTGAGAGGATTTTATGGAGAACAGAGAATGTTGAGCAGGGCTTCTTCAGTTTAGCGCTGGAGCTACGAGGCTCAAAAACACAAGAAGTCAGTAGTCTCCCAAGTCGTTTCCGTAAACACATGCTCACACACACTTTTCTCGGCCCACTCAAAGCTCAACCAGGTCTTCGTTAAGGTTGCACAGACTTGTCAATGTGCTTTATGGTGGGTATGACGTACTGTGAGCTATAAAAATGAACAAAGCCTCACTATGTAGCTGAACGCTGAGGAATAAGATGCCAAACAGCAGGCACTGGCCTGACCCATCAAGGCGTGGGCTCCTCAAAACCTCTGGAAGTGTCCTGCTGTGGATTCTGGCACCAAGATGTTAGCAGCAGATCCTTGAAGTCCTGTAAGTTGTGAGTTGGGGCCTCAGTGGCTTGCTTCAGTGTGCCTTGAGATCCTATGGCCCTGTCGCTGGTTCGCTGGTTGGTAGGTGCTGACTTCTGCATACCAGGAACACCCTAAAAAGACCCGTCGGACGTTTTGGAGATGTTCTGACTGTCTGATTTAGCCATCACTGTTTGGTCCTTCTGGTGCCATTGGGACCAAATCATCAATGCTATTCACTTTACCTGTCAGTGGTTTTAATGTTAGGACTGTCCACTCTCCTGCTAGAGCCTGGAGTCCACTCCCCATCACTAGTTTGTGGCTGCAAGACTAGTAAGCTCCAGTAAGGCCTGAAACTGCTTGGCTAGAACTTCTGCAGGATCTCCAGGTCTGCGAATCGCTGATGATCGAGAGTGCAAGAAGTGTTTTGGGCCAAAGCGGCTCAGTCCTCAAAGCCGGCGACTTGCCTCGCGCTAAAGATGGACGCCCACGGAGGCAAGGCCACCATATGTTCCGGGTTCCCCGGAGGTCTATTGATGTATGGAGCTTAGTACAGTGACATCTAGACATATAGACCCTCTCCCAAAGCAGGACCCCTGGGAGCACTTTGGCGTTTAGGACAACTGCTGATGTGACAAGATGCTGTAATTCATTTTTACTGAATCATAAGCCACTCTTTTTATGAGCGACCCACTGATGAATGGACAGGGCTGCCCATGGAGAATAGCTTTCATCATACTGAGGAGCATGATGGATGCTAATAAGCTGTTTTGCGAGTCTGGGTATTTTTCTCGTGAGCAGGAATTAAGCCTGGATTGACTGTGGGTCTGATCAAAATCTGTCTTTAGTTTAGGCCTGTTTGAGTAAATTGGAGGGGCATCTGATTGGTTCCCTAGAACTGATCGGTGGTTGGAGTGACTAATCAGATTCCTTTACAAGGGATTGTCCGAAACATTTCCGATCTTTTAAAAAGTGGGTGTGGCTTGATCAAAAATGACTGTGAGGTGCTGAAACTGTTGTGGTAAAATGGATTGACCTCATTGGAGGTCATTAATATTCATACAGAATCCAGACAGCCAATTACCAGTCTAGAATTCAGAACAAGGTGACTGATTGGCACATAGATGCTGATTAGACTGAATATTCGGGTAATAAAATTGGATGTCCAATGACAAAATTGTTCAGTGCTCAGTAGCTCATTAAGTAACATTGAATTTTAGTGTCCAGCCAGATTAGGAGTCTTGGATCCTCCATCCTTGGAGTTTTTCCTTACCACTGTCGTCATTGGCTTGCCGAAAAGAGACTCCGACCCAGACTATTTAGCTATCCGAGTGGCTGTGATTAGCTAGAACGATGTAGGGGCTCTATAGTTCTAAGCACTCTGCTTCCTAGTTAGTCACTGCGATGTCTGTATTCCACTTACCTGTGGTCTGTCTTTGTTCCTGTCTCAGACTGGTCTGGTGCAGACTGGAGAAGAGACTCTGTTCATTGAGCCGGTGGAGTCGGCGGTGGACTCGTTTTCTGGCCGGGAACACAAGGTGGTCCGGCAAAAACGCTCCCCTGAGGAAACAATCCCATCAACGACCGATGGCCCGACATACTGCCAAGTCATCCAAGGTGAGACGGTCTTTGATTAAGATGCTGTGGGCACTCTCAGCATCACACAGCACTCACAGCAGATTACAGACTTGCACAAGGACAATGCATCATCTTAGGAAAACCAGAGATCAAGCACTGCTCCACAGCTCAATGCTGGGGGGCTTTACACCCATCTAGCCCACGCCTGGCATTACACAGCATGGTGCCAAGAGGTTCATGTTTATTGATCTGCTCCAGGGAGTCCTATTCTTTTGGCAATACAATGGGTGCAATTTAAAGTAGCTGAATGCATTCATTAGAAGGGGTGTCCACAAATATTTGGACATATGGTGTACAGTACATTTAAGGCCCATATACCAATATTACATATTAACCATATAAAAACATATAATACCTATGGGATATATTTTTATATTTTTGGATATAGATACTAATACACACACACACACATATATTACTAATGGGAGGTATTATTATTACATATAAGTGCTTAAACATATTGTACATATACAACATTGATATTATATATAGGTAATAATCATACAAATATATATTTTTTATATATTTGGAGTGTTCAGTTGCACTCATTCCTTGCGGCCTCTGAAAGCTCGGTGATCAGGCTACGGACGCCACCTTTTGCAGGGATATACGGTGTCATTGAAAAGCCATTATAGCACCTTGCAGTGTGCTGTATATCAATCCGCTTATTTCAACGGGGGAGTCTTACCGGATCACTTAGCCCGGGCTCTGTATTTATGATGTATCGCGCGCGAGGAATCTGTTATGATAATCGCGACGCTCGGCTTTGCGTCTGTCTCCGCCTCCCGCTTCCCCTCCAGGGCCGCTCACGGTTCGAAAACTGTCACTTTCATAAATCAGCGGCTTCGCTGCAACATTTACGGCCATATCTAATCCTTTTGATGACTTCATTTTTTTTTTTCAGCCGTGTTGAGAGACGTCTGGGGTGGAGGTGAAGGTGGAGGTGGGGGGTGTGGAGGAGAAGGCGCAGCTGTTTTGCTTTTTAATGCGCATTCATCTCTTTGGTCAACGTCGCTGGGCTCCTGTTGGAACCTGCTTCTGGGCTTCATAAAATTCGTCGAGAAAAGGGCCGAGAGACAGAGAGAGAGAGAGAGACAGAGAGAGTGAGAGAGAGAGAGAATTCCACTGGTTTCGTACGTGAATAACGCTCTGCATATTTTCCAGCCCTTTGGCGACTCCTGCTTTGCCAAGACGTACGACTTTTCTCACTGAGGGCGAGCTACGGTTTGAGAAATTGGCTCTTCTGTTTCTCAGATAGGCCAAGAAGCAGCAGGCTTCTGCTGGAGCTCATATTTAGGGACAGGAAGTTTTGTCTGAGCATGGTGCATCATTGGGTTCGTAGTTGGTATGGAAACTGTCATAATTAGCCAAAAATTCAAGCTGGCAAGTCCACGCGCGTGGAGCTATACGGTCTTATCAGCCAACTTAAACAACACAGCTGGAATTTGCACTCGCATACCAGCTCCGTTTTCTGGCAATTCCGAAACCTTTGTGCCGGTCTGAGTCTAACACGGCTTTCTCCTTTTGCTTCGCCATTGTAGTGGCCTAGTTCTTGGCTTGGCCCGACAGCACCATGAATATTACATAACCTGCTCTTAAGGAGGGGAAAGACCACCAGAACGTTGACAACCTGTGTAAATAAATTCTTTCCATATGTCCATATCTGGGACTTCAAGTAATTGAAACCTGCTCTTAAAAGCAAGAGAGAGAGGGGAAAAAGAGGGGGCAAGAACAGAAGACAGAACCGAATGAGAGCCAGTCATGGGTTCTGGGGGTTCTTGAGGGCTGCGTTTATGGGATGGGAGTGTGAGGGGGGTTTGTTTGCCCGAATAGGTTTGTCCTGAGTAGGTTATGGTTACCAAGCTGAGGTTTCCGGATCAGGATTACGGTTCTTAAGGTTCTAAGTAGTTCTTATTACGGTACATGTAGATACTTGGAGTTCTGTGGTACCAATGTTCCAGCAGATGCTTCAGACGTCCTGTAAGCTGTGAGGTAAGGCATCAATGTCCAATGTCCATCCATGACATCCTGCTGCCGGGTCACCGGTTTTCTTTTCTTGGAGCACTTTTGGTAGGTACTGAGCATTGCACTGGACACCCCACACTGAACCTTTGACGTTGTGAGGGGGAGGTGGAGTGCATCCCCGTAGGACCCGATTGTCCATGTGATGTACAAGAAAGGACGACTCTTTGGGCCAGGAGACTACTGCTTCTTGCTCTGAGGTTCAGTTGTGCAGGGGACGGGGGTTAGCATGGGCCCTCGGACTGGTCCCAGACCCTGTCGCCACTTTAGGCTTTGTCCCTCCTTAACCCACTGTCAGGAAGGTACTCTCCACAAGCCTTGCCGTTTTGGCCATGCTCTGACCCAGTTGTCCGGACATAGCGATCTGCCGCTCCCCTGGCCCAAGTCTTCTCACCTGACCGCTCGTCCTGACACTGTATGTAAACGAGTCTGCGAGTGTGTGTGTGTGAGTGTTTATGTGTATTTGATTGGACTTTACTGATCTGCAGCTTGAAGCTCCAGGTGCTTTAGCCATTGCGCTCTCTACAGCACCTGGCGTCTGCAGAGCGGGTGAACCGAGAGGCATGAGGTGCCAGATTTTGGGGGGAAATTCTTTCCCCTGCATTCAACGTCTGTCCCAGGCTGTTTCAGGGCCATGCCAGACCCCCACCCCCCCTTTCCCGTCTCTCTCTATCTCTCTCTGTCTCTCTCAGTCTCTCTCTCTCTCTCTCCTGCCTGTGTGTTGAAAAGTGGAGAAAGAAAGCTGCATCCCTGAACCCACCACCAAACCACACTGTCCCTGGAGAACGATACTGACTGAGACAGACTTTATATCCATTAAACTCCATGTCCTCAAAACTTCAGAGCACACACACACACACACACACACACACACACACACAAACTCTCACACTCACAGTCTGGATGTGTAAGGGTGGATCGTGTTACACACAGGATGGAGTAGGAGTGTTAAAAGCAGCAGAAGCAAAGTGAGGTGAATCCGCAGCTCCTGCTTTCTCCTGTCACGTTCCCGTCCTGTCTGGGCTTGGGGTGCACCTTATACTATTGCTAAAGCTGATTCATTGATTAAAGAGATGCTTAAGCAGAGCTCCGTAACACTGAGATTAATAACTGATCAGCACAGTGATTTATCTGTCTACTCAGGCTTTAGTAGAGCTCAGTAACACTGAGATCAATAACTGATCAGCACAGTGATTTATCAGTCTACTCAGACTTTAGTAGAGTTCAGTAACACTGAGATCAATAACTGATCAGCACAGTGATTTATCAGTCTACTCAGGCTTTAGTAGAGCTCAGTAACACTGAGATCAATAACTGATCAGCACAGTGATTTATCAGTCTACTCAGGCTTTTGTAGAGTTCAGTAACACTGAGATCAATAACTGATCAGCACAGTGATTTATCAGTCTACTCAGGCTTTAGTAGAGCTCAGTAACACTGAGATCAATAACTGATCAGCACAGTGATTTATCAGTCTACTCAGGCTTTAGTAGAGCTCAGTAACACTGAGATCAATAACTGATCAGCACAGTGATTTATCAGTCTACTCAGGCTTTAGTAGAGCTCAGTAACACTGAGATCAATAACTGATCAGCACAGAGATTTATCAGTCTACTCAGACTTTAGTAGAGCTCAGTAACACTGAGATCAATAACTGATCAGCACAGTGATTTATCAGTCTACTCAGACTTTAGTAGAGCTCAGTAACACTGAGATAAACAACTGATCAGACCAGTGATTTATCAGTCTACTCAGGCTTTAGTAGACCTCAGTAACACTGAGATCAATAACTGATCAGCACAGTGATTTATCAGTCTACTCAGGCTTTAGTAGAGCTCAGTAACACTGAGATCAATAACTGATCAGCACAGTGATTTATCAGTCTACTCAGGCTTTAGTAGAGCTCAGTAACACTGAGATCAATAACTGATCAGCACAGTGATTTATCAGTCTACTCAGGCTTTAGTAGAGCTCAGTAACACTGAGATCAATAACTGATCAGCACAGTGATTTATCAGTCTACTCAGACTTTAGTAGAGTTCAGTAACACTGAGATCAATAACTGATCAGCACAGTGATTTATCAGTCTACTCAGGCTTTAGTAGAGCTCAGTAACACTGAGATAAATAACTGATCAGCACAGTGATTTATCAGTCTACTCAGACTTTAGTAGAGTTCAGTAACACTGAGATCAATAACTGATCAGCACAGTGATTTATCAGTCTACTCAGACTTTAGTAGAGCTCAGTAACAGAACTGTCTGCAGTGGTGTTCAGTAAAAGAAGATACGCCAACTCCATTTATGAGTGTTTACCCTCCACTACATCCCTGGGTCCATCATCGCACACTCACAGGTCAGGAACCGCAAAGCTAATAGGAGAGAACAGTGTGTTTGTCCGGTCCTGTCGCGGTTATACTCCCACTGTGAGCAGACTTGGATGAGATGGGGTATTCTGATAGTGCAGAAGACTACCGGCTGGAAGGAGATGTCGAGCAGGATCAGAGGCTGGAGGAACAGGGTGTGAAATCACTTCAGCAGACCCAAGAGGAGTGGCCTGACCTACTCTTAGCCTGAAGGCACAGCAGAGGAGGGAGTGGAGCTCGAAGAGCTAGCAGGAGTGTGTCTCGTGGTGTGTCGACTGCAGCTGTAAACGCAGACGGAACCGTCTCATGAGCTTGAAAGACACTCCGGAGAGCGAGCCTGGAGGCCGTGCAGCTTTATTACACCTGACTGACCTGGAGACCAGGTCAAAATCTCCTTTCTGTCTGTTTACTATCTCTCAAACGACTCTTCTTGGGAAGGGTGAAGATCAGGGAAAGATAGGAGGAAAGGAAGAGCGAGTGAAATTGGTTGGGAGTGGGGTGGTTTTGATGGAAATTAAGAATATAGGAAGTGGGAACATTGGGTAAGTTTGCTTTGGTCCAAAATGTTGGCTTGGACTCCATACCCTCCTAGTCTCTGGAGTATTGTTGGTCTTCGGGGGAGCTACAAACAGGTGGGTTAATTGGCGGCACCAAACTGGGAGAAAAAGGGTATTGGTTCACATGTAAACGGGAGCCGACCCAAGTCACTACAATCATCTCTTGGTAAATCAACTTAAATAACCTCAAGTTCAAGAACACAACTACATCAGGTTTGGTTTTAGTGAGTCGAGAATGTGGGATATGACCTCCAGAACAGATGAGTAGCCCGTCTGGACACCATTAGCAGCTGAGCAGGATTGCTAAACACCAAAAACCACACATCAATGGAGAAGAGCTCAAGCTCCCATCAAATAAATATGATTAAAAGTTGGAACGGTTGGATTGTGTTCAGAAAATAAATCTTTTGAGGGTTTGTGCCGACCGTTTGGTTTTCAGACTGGCATAGAGAAACTCACCCTGAGCTAGCGCTGTCAGTATTTAGGCCAGGGTTTGTGACGGAGCTGGAGGCTCAGTCCGTGCCAGAGTTTGTGATTGGAATGGCTATGAGCTGCGGTCAGCCTCCGAAGCAGGCGGAATCCCAAAAATGTTGGAACTTTCTCTCCGCCTCACCCTCACAAAAATCCCCAACAACTTCCAATTCATCACTGCCCATTCCTCCCCGTCTTCACCCGTCCTCTCCCGCTCTTTGGGCCTCTGGGACATTTTTATTATTCCACCCACCAATTTTGTCAGCTTGCCACAGCAGATATACATACATACACACATATGCCGGCCTGCTAGCGGAAGCTGGAGCAGGTCTGTGGTCTGCGGTGCACCCCCCCCCTCACTTTAGCACAGAAGTATGGTTTAGAGTCCGGCGCACGGTCCAGCCCTTCACCTGCCAGTCTCCGAGCTCGAGGGACCCCTCTGACCACTGGCCTGCAGTCAGGGTTTATTGCAGCTCACACTTCATCTATTTTGCCTGGTTTTCCATCAAGTCCCAGATGGGCCGGGGGGAGGGTGGGGGGTTGTCAGCTGAGCCAGAAGGCCAAAAGACCACTTCCTTGCTGGATTGTTGTCTTCTGGACAGCCAGTAACAAATACAGGCGCAGTCTTTAAGAACCTGTATGCACACTAAAACGATCCCAAACAGAATGGACTTCATTCAAACACAGGTTTATCGTTTCCACATGACTGAAATACGCTACATCCACACCAGGCCCCTGAACTGGTTCGAGGAATTAAACAGAAACAAGAAATGACCGGAAGTTTGTTTCTGGTTGTAATCGTCCATGACAAAGTTACAGAAGAGTTCTTTGGAGTCTTTGTTCTGTACAGGATACTTACAGGGCAGCCGTGGCCTAAATGTTGAGAAGTGGGATTGGGGCCTGTGCGCAAAGCCAGTGCAACTTTGGATATTTCAGGGACTTCATGGAACCTAATTGCTAACCTAACAATCCAGCTAGCTTCAGAAGGTAAGCACTCATCTCAGAGATGATTGGTTCTTAATGTTGAAGGGCAGGACATTATCCCTAACTAGCAAGCTGACTGTCGCCCTTTGTTGAAGGTCAGGACTTTATCCCTAACCAGCAAGATAATGGCCTCTTTTTGTTAAAGGGCGGGACATTATCCCTAACCAGCAAGTTCATTGTCTCTTTTTGTTGAAGGCCGGGACTTTTTCCCTAATCAGCAAGTTGATTGGCTTTTTAAGTTGAAGGCAGGGACATTATCCCTAACCAGCAAGATGATTGGCCTCTCTTTTTGAAGGGCGGGACTTTATCCCTAAACAGCAAGATGATTGCCCTTTAAGTTGAAGGACGGGACATTATCCCTAACCAGCAAGATGATTGGCCTCTTTTGTTGAAAGGACGGACATTATCCCTAACCAGCAAGATAATTGGCCTCTTTTGTTGAAAGGACGGGACATTATCCCTAACCAGCAAGATAATTGGCCTCTTTTGTTGAAAGGCCGGACTTTATGCCTAACCAGCAAGTTGATTGGCTCTTTAAGTTGAAGGGTGGAAATTTCTGCCAAACCAGCAAGTTGATTGGCTCTTTAAGTTGAAGGGTGGGACTTTATCCCTAACTAGCAAGTTGATTGACTCTTTATGTTGACGGACAGGACTTTATGCCTAACCAGCAAGCTGATTGGCTTTTTTTGTTGAAGGGCAGGACCAGATTGTGGAATTATTAATAAATAAAGTAACAGCGGCAGTAAATCTGTATTCCACACTGGTATGGTTAAACTTTGGCTTTTAATCCACGGTTCAAGTACTTTCAGAACCGTTTCTATTTAGTGTAAGAAACATGTGTGAAGATGTCACTAACTAATCAATAAATTAGTTGCCAACCCAAAAACAAGTAACAATTGCCTCACAATGAGTTAATTTAAATATTTTGTCCCACACAGAGATTTGATTTCAGTCTGACTAACCAGAGGCCACAGTGTAATCGTATGTCTCTAAAATCTTAGCAGGATACAATCTAGATACTCGTCACATGAAGTGACCAGGTGTAAACAGGGCCAGTTTAATTACATCTTTGATCGAGATGCAAGGTTGTGATTGCTTGACTGCTAGTGATCATGATGAGGCGTGTTTTATGTTTGAGTGGCGCAGTGGCACAGTGGAAGCACTGTTCACCTGGCTTACCTTTATGCTTTTCAGTAGACTTTATCCCCTTCAGAACTGCTGAATGTTAAGGAATGTTAACATTACAAGGCTTGAGTGTTGAGGTGTTTTCAGAACATGTAATTACAGAAGGAGGGGCTGGCAGTGCAGATTTTCGAGCCAACATTAGAACCACACATATGTGCCCACAGTCACACACCTGTATAAGCAAGTGGTCAGTCTTTTTTCGGAATACTTGGTGTTTCCTGCACCTTCATTCAGAAACCTAAAGAGCTGGCTTATCCTACAGCAATGGCTGTATTCCAGTCTGACCTGACCCACACCACACGGTTTAAATCCAAATTCCTGTTTTCCTTTTTAAAAAATGAAGGTCCCTAGGAACCAAAAGGGGTTCCTCACTGAACTTTTTTAAAGGTTTTGGAAACCAGAAATGCTCCAAGGACCTTTTCTGGACAGGAAACCTCTTCGCCATAGAGGTTCCAGGAGGTACTTTCTCAGAGACAAGCAGAAGACTCCCTAAAAGACCATCATTAGTTTGGTCACCACTGACTATGTCACAGATATGTCAATCAGTAATGTTCCAAAGACCTTTTCTGGACAGGTTGAAGACCTGAAGGTTCCTCTAAGAATCTGTAATAAATCTGTGGTTTCTCTGAGCACCTCAAGGTTTTTCAATGAACCTTTCAATTGGAGATTCCAGGAGGTACTTTCTCAGAGACAAGCAGAAGACTCACTAAATGACCATCATCAGTTTGATCATCATTAACTATTGTAGAGTTGTGTCAATCAGTAATGTACCAAAGGCCTTTTCTGGACAGGTTGAAGACAGGTTCCTCTAAGAATCTGTAATAAACCAGTGGTTTCTTTGAGCACCTCAATGATTTTCTTGAGAAAGAGCCTTTGCCAAAGAAGTTCCAGGAGGTACTTTCCCAGAGATCAGCAGAAGAAACCCTAAAAGACCATCATCAGTTCGATTATGATTAACTATTGTAGAGTTGTGTCAATCATTAATGCACCAAAGGCCTTTTCTGGACAGGTTGAAGACAAGTTCCTCTAAGAATCTTCTTTGAGCATCTCAATACCCTTTGCCATAGAGGTTCCAAGAGGTACTTTCTCAGAGACAAGCAGAGGACTCCCTAAAAGACCATCATTAGTTTGGTCACCACTGACTATGTCACAGATATGTCAATCAGTAATGCTCCAAAGACCTTTTCTGGACAGGCTGAAGACCTGAAGGTTCATCTAAGAATCTGTAATAAATCTGTGAGCACCTCAAGGCTCTTCAAAGAACCTTTGCTCAAGAGGTTCCTGGAGGCTCATTCCCAGAGACAAGCAAGATCTTCATCAGTTTGGTCATCACTGGCTGTAGCAGAGTTGTCAGCATGATACCTACAGTACAGTACAGTACAGGTTGCTACATTCACTTAATCTTAAGCAGTCAATCGACATCCAGTAAAGATGTCTAGTAAAGGAGTCCTTTCTTGCACTCAGTGGGTGGTGCTGCTGGGTGGTGTATTTGACACAGGTTAACTTTGTGGTCTTTCAGCTTTGCTGAGCGAGTTTAAGGAAGCGTGGACGTCTACGACACAACCGTTTGTGTCAATCTCTGACAGATTGCCTTTACGATTGCCTGGGAGGATGATCCAGTCACTGTTATCTTGTCATGTCACTGTCACTGGAGCTTGTTTTATTACATCAGGTGGCTCCATCAATCTTTACAGAAGCTACGCTAAACGGACAAAAGTATTTGGACACGGGCTCTTTCACTGTTTCTAACAAAAGTTAGAAGTTTCTCCTGCTTTTGTTGGAGTAACTGTCTCTGCTGTACAAGGAAGAAGGCTTTCTATTACACTGCTGTGAGGATTTGATTGCATTCCACCACAAGAGTCATCTCAACCCATCTCAACCCAGCTCTCTAGCCAAAAGGCCTATATGTTCATGTTGATCTGCTCCAGGGTTCTACTCTTAATACCATTGGCAGTACGTCTCAACAGGTACTAGACAAGCTGTGTCAGCAATGGGTGCAACTTAAAGTAGCAGAATGCATTGATTAGAAGGGGTGTCCACAAACATTTGGACATGTAGTGTATGACTATTCAGCATCACAGCAAGCTCGTTTTTGCCTTGCAGTGAGGATCATGTGATGGCGGGGATTTTTGAGAATCGTCTCTTATTCAAAAGAAGCACTTTGCCTTTGGGTTCTGTCTGTTTGGGAAGATTCCAGGCAGTGTTTTTGATTCTGTGAGTTTCGGGCCCATGGCTATGTGACGTCTGTAGTGCTTTGATATGCTTTTGGAAGTCAACTCCGTCATTCATCGCCGTCATCCAGTGATCCAGGTTCGCTCTGTGGACAAAGGCAGTGTTCATGGCTGTGTTTATGCCTGCTGAGAAACAAACAAACACAAACGCAGAGTCAGACTGTAAATGGCTTAGACTTGTCAAAGGCTTTGACTGGACTAGAAAGATGCTCATTATGTGGGATTGCAGCGGAGGGTCACATACTCTAGAATTTGACCACAACATTAATTACATTGATCTCCTCATTAAAGCTGCCCTAGAATGGAGAACTGCGTTCATCTAGGCATAGCTGAATAACAAGAGCTCGGTACAAGCCCAGATAATGTGTCCATGTGGGGCCTGAATGGGTAGCCCAACTGGGAACCAGAAAGTGTTGTCCATGGGTTCTTTGTTGGCCTCATATATATATATATATATATATATATGAATGGCCACCAGGGATTGTACCCTGCATATGGGGTCTAGATGGGACATTATGTGAGATTAGCATGGGCTGTACCGATGGGGCCATTTGGAAAACCCAACTGGGTCTCAGTAACAACATGCCCTGCCCATGCCCACCCATGTGTTGTTCCTTTTTCAAAAGAACGTCCAGCAGGACCAAAACAGAGCTGTAAAACGAGCCAATTCCAGAACCACAAAACTCTTACATCACAGTCTCTAATCAGTGTTGTTGATACTGGGGAGCAGCTCATCCCTTCCAAACTCTGCTGCGAGAACCTGGTCCCCTGATCTATCGAGTAATTGGGTTCGAATTGGTACTCAATATCAGCAAATTTTTGAAGATCCAGTATCTCTATTGTGATATCGATGCTTATTGATTGATTGATTGATTGGAGCTCCATCATCACTCCAGAGAACCCACTTCCACTTCTAGTATCAGGAAAAATGGGCAAGCGTAACGATCTGAGACACTTTGACAAGAACCAAACTGTGATGTTCTAGACAACTGGGTCAGAACATCTCCAACACATCGTGCAGGTATTGTGACTGGTATGCAGTGGTCGGTACCTACCAAAAGTGCTCCAAGGGAGGACAACCAGTGAACCGACAATGGGGATCATGGACACCCAAGGCTCATTGAAGCGATCCATGGCAGCCGCACCTCTCACAGCATGGCTGGAACCATGATTGTAATGGAGATGTGAATATGAGTGTAGAAGACCCTTTCAGAAGTTTCAAAGAAACTTCATATGATGTAATGCAGGGGTATTTCATTAAAGTTCATTCATTTCCACACTGTAAAACCTATAAGATCCTTGAGGTTCTTCATTTTGAAGCTGTGGAGAAACCTCTTAAGGTGCTCTGAGGAACCTTCAAGGATCCTTTTTTTCTAAAAAAAACTTTTCTTAAAGGTTCTTCCAAGCACCTTAAGTTTCAACTTGAGGAAACTCCAAAAGTTCCTCAAGGATCTTGTACTTTTAACAGTGCAGTTAGAGAAAATGTCCTCAAGCCAAGGTCCGTAAGGTTGCATTACGATGTGATTTAATTTTCCGCTGACTTGCTTTCGTCTCTGACTGCTGTTGCACAGATCTGATTGGCTGAGTAGTGCATGTGATTGGTCTGTGAGTTTTCTGGGTCTCTAAACCTGTACCGTAAAGACGTAAAACCACTGACAATAAACACGCTGCCAAAGTTAAATAGTTCTCAGTTTAAATCGTTTTTCAGTTTTAGGTCCAGGTCGGGACAGGACAGCGCCTGGGTCCAAACCCAGACCACAGTGTGCTTATTGGTGACCACTGCTGTAATGGTTCTTCACTAAACAAAAGGTTCTTTATCTCATCTCTTCTCTTCTCCTCCCTTCTCGTCTCACCTCATCTCATCTTCTCTCATCTCTTCTCATCTCATTTTGTCTCATCTCATCTTGTCTCACCTCGCCCCATCTCGTCTCATCTCTTCTCCTCTCTTCTCTCCACATCTCATCTTGTCTCTTCTCATCTCCTCTCATCTCTTTTCATATCTTCTCGTCTTGTCTCGTCTCATCTTGCCTCTTCTTCTCCTCTCATCTCATTTTGTCTCATCTCATCTCGCCTCACCTCGTCTAATCTCTTCTCCTCTCTTCTCTTCACGTCTCATCTCGTCTCTTCTCATCTCCTTTCATCTCTTCTCATATCTTCTCGTCTCGTCTCATCTCGCCTTGTCTCGCCTCGCCTCTTCTTCTCTTCTCATCTCATTTTGTCTCATCTCGTCTCGTCTCACCTCGTCTCATCTCTTTTCCTCTCTTCTCTTCATGTCTCATCTCGTCTCTTCTCATCTCCTCTCATCTCTTCTCATATCTTCTCGTCTCGTCTCGCCTTGTCTCATCTCGTCTCTTCTCATCTCCTCTCATCTCATCTCGCCTCTCTTCTCCACTCTTGCCTTCTCATCTCATCTCAGTATGTGTGCTGTTTGTTTTTTTTTTGCTGTGTATGATGCTGTTTTATCATGATATGGGTCCTATAAGCCCCGCCCCCATGTCTTAATTTTAACCAGAGGACAGTTTGTCCGTCTGGAAGGCTTTATCCTCCCCCCAACATTTCGACTTCATTCTTTTAGCCTTGGTTGCAGCACAGCTATTACATTTGCTATGGTGAGGTCTAATTGGGCATATGGTTCTGCCCAGAACATGTGGGGGCATCACGAGGAGTGGAGGACTGGTACTGCTTAAAAACAGGCCGAAAGGAGAGCGGGCCAAAATCTGCCCCTTTGTTTAGGAGAGTCAGTGACTAAAACTTTCAGGCCAAACACCAAACATTCTGCTGTCAGCAGGCATTAAAGGTTCTGCTCTCCTCTTTCGTCACATCTGAGATGCTGGTGGGCTTCATCCAGCTGTCTGCCTATCATTTGTATCATCATGTTGTGTGTGTGTGTGTCTTTGTCCGACTTGGATGGTAAAACTTTTATCCTCTTTGAAGTTGCAGTTATCTCTGCTATCAAAAGCACATTTGAATTGTACAGCAATTACACTGTATGTCCAAAAGTATTTGGACACCTCTTTTCTTACTGCCTTCAGCTGCATTAATGTGTACCCACTGCAAACACCTATTAGACTGGGACACTCTGGAGCAGCCTCACAGTCTAAGGTCATTGTGGCCAATACCATGGATGGGCTAGAGGGGTAAGGGTAGCATGTGGAGCTCCAAACTGGGAACTGCATTCTATGGGGTGATAGATCTCCATCCAGTACCTTTAGCATGAGTTAGAAAGGCAGAACTAATCTCCCAACATCGATTCCTGAGCTCAACAAAGCTCTCTTGTGGCTGGATGCATTCAAATCCTCACAGCAATGTTCCACAGTCTAGTGGAAAGCCTTCCCAAATGGGAAGAAGCTGTTATATACTGAAGCAGATGGGGGCCAGATGTCACCATGAAGGCTAATTACATGTACATACTATTGCAAACAGTGGTAGTAACCCCCTAAGCTTGCAGAGACTCCACCCGGACTCTCAGTGTACTGCATGCGTATGTCTGTATGTGGATGTCATGACCCTGCCTGACCATGTGCCTGTTTATGTTTGTGTGTCTCAGGGAAGCGGAAGGAGCGGAAGTCTAAAGGCTCTGAGGAAGCTCGTGGGAGGAGAAACGCCATCCGCCTAAATGGAGAATACACAGTGGAGACGGTGGTGGTGGCTGACTCAGACATGGTGCAGTACCACGGAGCTGAGGCTGCTCAGCGCTTTCTGCTGACCGTCATGAACATGGTGGGTCTCACATGCGCTCGACTACATCTTGTTTAACGGTACCTGGACATCCATTCAATCCAAAATTTTATGGTCACTGGACAGTGCAAGCCCATGGTCACCACCTGCAATGGCAAGCAGCAGGTAGAACAGGGCAGAGCTCATAGTGGATCAGTAGAAACATATATTTTGGGTGGATGATAGTCCGTTGAACATGTTGAACGTTGAGATAAGTGGGAGAGATGAAGCTCAACGTCTTGGATCATCTCCTCTAGTCTCGCCTCGTCTCATCTTGAAAAGAGAGAAAAGAGAAGAGAAGAGACGAGATGAGACCAGACAAGGTGAGATGAGAAGAGATGAGACGAGACAAGACTAGATATTTTACTCAAAATGGATTGAAAGTGAAGCGCCTCATCTTTTCTCTTCTCGTCTCATCTCATCTCATGTCTTCTCGTGTCATCTCCTCTCGTCTCTTCTTGTCTCATCTCGCCTAGTCTTGTCTCATCTCACCAAATATTTGAGGAAGATATTTTAATCAAAATGGATTGAAAGTGGAGAGGAGATGAGTCTCGTCTCTTCTTGTCTCATCTCGCCTCGTCTCGTCTCGTCTCATGTCACTAAATATTTGGGGAAAAGAGTTGGAGAGATGAAGCTCCACTCAACTCCTTTGGACTAAACTGGAGTGATGAAGATCCACTCAATAATAAGGGATGAGTTGGAGAGATGCTGCTCCACTGAACATCTTTTGGATCAGTAAGACTGATGAAGCTCCACTCAACCCCTTTAGAATAAATTTGAGGAGTGAAGCTCCACTGAATATATGATGCTGCTCCACTGACCTCCTTTGGGACGAGTTGGAAAGATGAAGCATCACGGAGCATCTTTTGGATAAGCTGTCATAATCAAGCTCTGTTGAACACTTTTGGGATGAGTTAGTGATGCTCCTCCACTGAAGATGTCTTGAAGAGATGAAGCTTGACTGAACATCTGTGGGATGAAATTGAGTGATGTGGTTCCATGAGTTGGCGATGAAGCTTCCCTGAACGTCTTTGAAAGCTGTCTGATAGTGGAAAGCACTAGTAAGGGAGTGAGTTTGTGAAGGTCAGGATTGTACGTCATGCACTGTCTTACCCGTCTTTTATGCTCTTGGCAAGCTCTTGAAACACTTTATCAGAGCTACGGTTTCCTTTACTTACTTACACTTACACGGCGGAACACCCTCTCGCGCTCTTACATAATGGCTGGAAGCTCCTTTAGGATTTTTTGGGGGAGATGCTCTCTCTGGAAAGCCATAGAGAGTATTTCTCACGCATGATCCATGGAATTACGGATCGGATGCAGATTTAATTTGGCTGAAAGGTTAATTAGCTTTGGGGTTCCTAAAGATTCAGATCTGAACAGTTTTCCATAAATAAACGATACACTTGAACTATTTTGATAGAAACTTCTCCAGAATTTCTCCAGTTTCACATTGGGTTGAAAATGCTCTACAAGAGTTTGTGGGCTTGGCCTTGGATGGCTCAGTTCTTTGGGAACTTTCAGTCCCATTCAGTTATTCCTTATGAAGATGTACAGGCCTCTGTTCTTCAGGCATTGTTCAGAAGTCTCCCCTGAATGGGACAGGGTGTGATTTAGCCCAAGTTCAGACCTTCCCTCATCCTCCCTCTGCTCTTTCCCACCTCACTGTTGGAGAGCAGTGAGGACACTGCGGTGGAAAATATCCCTCTTTTCGGTGTAAATACGCTGATGTGAAGTGGCTCCTTCAGGTCCACCCTTCCAGATGTTGATTCCTCATTCTGTCCGCTCCCTGTGCCGCTTAAACTACCTCATAAATGTCAGTGAAACAGCTGTGTCTCTTTTATCCAGTCTGCAGAGCACAAGGGTTTTCTGTAAAGCGGAACTCAAGGCTTAACACCCGCACGGCCTCTGTGTGGCAGAACATCTCTTCTCCTTTTCTCGTCTCGTCTCATTTCATCTCTTCTCATCTCCTCTTTTCTCCTCTATTGTCTTCTCCTCCCCTCTCATCTCTTCTTCTCTCTTCTCACCTCATTTCATCTTGTGATATTTTCTCACCTCGTCTCGTCGTTTCACCTTGTTTCACCTCATCTCACTTTGTCTCACTTTGTCTCGTCTCACGTTGTCTTGTCTCACGTTGTCTCATCTCACCTTGTCTTGTCTCATCTTGTCTTGTCTCACTTCGTCTTGTCTCATCTTGTCTCACCTCGTCTCACCTTGTCTTGTTTAATCTCATCTTGACTTGTCTCACTTCATCTCGTCTTGTCTCACCTCATCTCATCTCACTTTGTCTTGTCTCATCTCGTCTTGTCTCACCTTGTCTCGTCTCACTTCGTCTCGTCTCGTCTCACTTCGTCTCGTCTTGTCTCACCTCGTATCGTCTAGAGAAGATGAGAAGATCTCACGAGATTAGATGCGATCAGACGAGGTGAGACGAGACAAAGCTCATCTCTTCTCATCTCTTCTCTTCTCTCTTCACGTCTTACCTTGCCTCATCTTGTCTCGTCTTGCCTTGTCATCTCTTCTCCTCTCCACTTTCTATCCATTTTGATTAAAGTATGTAAATGATCTTCAGTGTATGTGCATTTTTAATCAGGTGACACTGAACATAGTAATTCTCTCTCTCTCTCTCTCTCTCTCTCTCTCTCTCCCTGCAGGTGTATAATATGTTTCAGCACCAGAGTCTGGGCGTACAGCTGAACATTCGAGTCACTAAATTGGTCCTCCTGCACTCCCGCCCAGTAAGTCTGACCCCTCTGACCCCCACCTGACATACTTGACCCCTTGTGACCCCCAATTGCACTAAATCTCTCCAAGACCGTGAGCCACCCAGCCTTCCCTTCTCTCCTGTTTATTCCTGTCCTCAGGGCCTGTGGTTTCAGCCACAGCTTTTCTCAGCATGTGCTTCATTCCTGCTCTCCACTCTGAACCTCCCACAGTGCACTTTAGAAACACCCTGAAGTTGTTTTCTGTGATGTTGGACAGTCTGATGTGTGTACTGTACCAGGACATGTGAGACTGTCAGCGTGAAGAAGAACAATCCTGCTGTCCACTGGTGTCTTTAGGAGAAGCTGAAGGTGAGCCATCATGGAGAGAAAGCCCTGGAGAGCTTTTGCCACTGGCAGCATGAGGAGTACGGAGGGGCTCGGTACCTCGGCAACAACCACGTCCCTGGGGGTAGAGATGACCCGCCTCCTATGGATGTAGCAGTGCTGGTCACAAGGTACACCTGCACCTGCTCAGTGTCCATCTCAAGCTCTCTGTGCAGTTTCTGTCCTCCTGTCGCTTTCGTCTCTGATTGACGTCGCTTATTTTCTCCAACTCGTTCTCTCACTTTGATGCTCGCCGTCTGTCAGCGCTCTGGTGCTTTTAGCGGATTAGGACGTCTCTCCTTCATTAAGCTCGAACATAATTCCGACTCCCTCAGTACCTGAGCCATGATGGACCCTAATGAGCCCTTCATTTAGCGGTCCATCAGCAAGGCTGGGTCGCCCCCAATCTTCCTCTGTCTTCGCCACTCCGGCCGATCGCTGCTGGCAGCCGAAAAGGCTTGCGCTCCCTGTTTCAGATTAGGCGTTATTAGTTACCTTGCTGTAATTTTCAGAGCACGAGGGGGGAAAAAGGAATCCTTTTGTTGAGAGCGAAAGCGATCATGTTAGCCTGTCAGATGCTATCCGTCTTCCTGGGCCCAAGGAGCTACCGGGGGAGAGCGGCGGCGGCAGACAGAGAGGGCTTTTGTTTCCGCCTCCACCGGGTTAAATATGATCCACCTCGTCCGGCATAAGGCCCTTACTATGAGGATGCAGCTTGCAGGATCAACATCTGTCGGAGCGCTAATGCCAAGATGGCTCAGGGCGGCAGGAGTGCGTCACAGGCAAATTACAGCGTGTCGAGGTGGGCTTCGGTTACCCCCTCCGCTGAGCTTCAGAGGAGCTTTCAGCCGCCCACAAAACCTTAATAACTGCTCTGTAGCTTGGCTTTCATTGACTTTCTGGACGTTTAGCTAGCAGAGGAAAAATGTCAAAGGGCCAATATGCTGGAAATAGGGTCTTCCAGTCTGTCCATGTGTGCAGAGTAAGTCGCTAAACACGCCTGTGTGATGTCACAATAATAAAGGCATTTACATATGCCCACCTATTCGGCCCACAGCAGTTCAGCCCCACCTATTCACACTGAAGTTATAAGCTGTTTTGGCCTGGACTGCTTTTTGGATGAAGCACAACACAGGACAGCCAGTCAGAACAGAGCTCATTTACATATGTCAGTCATAGTAACAAAAAACAAACTTGTGGAGGCTTGGAAAACTCTCCACCTCTGTTTCTCCACCTCATCAGTGGACTGTGGTGGGCGTTTCAGACCACACAGTGATTGAAAGTGGTGTAGTCATGACAACATAAACAGCCCCCCAACCAGTTTTAGTTTAGCTTTTGTTTTCTGGCAGAAGGTGAAGGACTTTTAATCGGTGTGAGATATTGGATTACAGAGGTCAGTTTACATGCGGCTAGTAAGGACTGCGGTAATCATGGTGGACAACACAATGAAGATGGTCCTTGCAAACACTGCTAGAGTGTAGTACTGTGGTATGGAGGTTAGCCCAGCCAACTTGCTCATACGTGGAATTTCAGGTGGGCATGGTCTCAGACTAGATCGCTACAGCCCACCCTAACCTCACATGGATCTCGACTAGGCCCCATGTACAATGTGCTACCTAGATGGTGCCCCTGTTTTACTCCTTCTTGTCCCGTAACTGACCCTGGTGGCACCCTGGTGGGCAGGCGTATGTGCGGCCAACATGGAACCCGTGGGCAAAACTTTCAGGGCCCAGATGGTAGCCAACCAGTCGTTCAAGAGACGTTAGCACATGTTGATTACGTACAAGGAAACAGCACAAATCGTTTCAACGACAGCACAGGAGCCTGTGGCTAAATGCCTGAACAGATTACCGAAGCCGGTTCAACCCTGTTATTGTGGGGCAAGAACTGTTATTAGAGTTCAGCCTCGATTTTGTAAACGACTCTGTGACGTTTGTCAGGTGAAATCAGAGGTTATAATTGACAGGTGCAGTTCAGAGTAGATGCAGTACAAAAGGGACACGCCTACGCTGATTTGCCCAAGATTTGTGGCCATAAACCACAGTGCTGGTTTGAGTGGGATCCAATGAGCTACAGGCTCCATGAAAGTCAGTGGACTGTGTTTTCTTGAGAAGGCCGAACCCAGTTGTTGTTTTTTTTGCGTAGTTAGGATGTGCAGAACCAAACAAGCTCAACAGGCAAAGACTGACCGTCCTCATTCGAGTGGTCAGAAGTGTGGCGTTCCCCAAGTGTGGTGAGGTTGCAGTGGAGGGCACAGCTTCCGTTCGTTCTGCTCAAACTGCCGCCTGAGATGGGTGCCAATTTGTGGCAGCTGGGACAGCGATCGTGCAAGCCTTGTCACTTACATTATGGGATGTTGCTGCTAATGGGACTTAGCAGTGGTATGCTAAAGCTTCCTAGCGTCCACATGCGCTATCTTCATCGCCCAGCTGTGTGTCAGATCCAGTTAATGTGTGAGTGAGCAGAGGCAGGAAATCACAAAGCCACATCAGAAAGCATTTGGAGGGATCGGGGTGGGCTACTGCAAAGAGACAACTGGCGAAGGAAGATTGTGAGACCATCAGGAGTGCTTTTGTAATCTGGAGATCAGCCATAATATTAGGTGAAGTGAGCATCATTGATTATCCATTGGTTCCAGTGGCTCCTGTCAAGCAAGCAAGTGAACAGTCAGTTCTTGCAGGTGATGTGGTGGAAGGCCAGGTGTAAAATATCGGAGACACTTTGAGAAGAACCAAAATGTAATGTTCTAGACGATTGGGTCTGAACATTTCCAAAACATCAGTAAGAAGGTCTTGTGGGGGTTTTCTGGGATGCAGGGGTCATTGCCTACCAAAAGTGGTCCAAGGAAGGACAACTGGCGATAAGATCACGGGCATCCAAACCTCTGCTGATCTGCTGATAACATCTTGGTGCCAGGTACCAGGAGACACCTTCAGAGGTCTTGTGGAGTTCATGACTTTATGGCTCAGAGCTCTTACGGCAGCGTCAGGAGGACCTGCAATGTATTAAGAAACAGTGGTTTAATGCTATGATGGCACATCGTAAAGATAAACGATGTACATTAGTTTTATCATGGCAATGGAGGCAAGCAAGCAATCGCCCAAAGGACATCTGTGATTGGACCAGATGTTCAGTTAATATCAATTATCCAAACATATTCAGTCTGACCTATTTTGCAACCCTTGTAAACCTCGCTTGCATCAATCCCTGGATCTTATCTTAGCTTTCCCCTGTGCCCATTGTGTCCTTATTAGTTGCCACTTTCCCAAGCGGTAGTAGATGAAATTGTAGATCTTAGACAACCCCCTCCCCCACAACAACCGAGCATATTGGCCCTCCTC
Organism: Salminus brasiliensis; assembly: GCF_030463535.1. Lineage (NCBI taxonomy): Eukaryota > Metazoa > Chordata > Actinopteri > Characiformes > Bryconidae > Salminus > Salminus brasiliensis. Next base: position 34,353,479 of record NC_132894.1, read on the forward strand.
ACCTGTTAGTCATTGTTCAAGCTGAAAATAAGGTTTTGGTTGAGTCAAATTACAGGGTCCCATTCGCAGTCTGATCCTGCCAAGGAGAATTACAAGGGGAAGCTCTGCAGACGGATTTAGCTTTGCACCATCTGTGGTGCTGCAGTCATGGACGATGGTAGGACATGGCAATACAGAATGCTTTATAATCGTCCTTTCCTCGTGGTTTCCAAGTTGTTAATGGACCTGTCCATGCTCTGCCCACAAACACATTTGTAGCGATTGTTGCCAAGTTGGACAAGCTGTCCGTTTGTACAATTTCCATTCAAACCTAATAAGAAATGGTCAAACAATCTCAAATTTAGAGTTCACTGTCGCAACTACATGTTGTTGGATTAAAATCACCTGTCTAACATTGAGTAGTCCCCCCTCCTGCCACCAAAACAGCCCTGACCCGTCGAGGCATGGACTCCACAAGTCCTCTGAAGGTGTCCTGTAATTCATTAAGTCCTTTAAGTTGTGAGCTGGGGTCTCCATGAGTGCCCGGGGATCCTTGTTTGAAACACTCACTTTCGGTAGGTACTGACCTCCATATACCTGACATGCCTGATGTTTTGGAGATGTTGTAACCCAGTCATCTAGCCGTCACAGTTTGGTTCTTGTCAAGGCCTTGTCAAGGCCAAATGGTTACTACGGCCACGCCACCGGTTGCGGTTTCTTTTTTCATTTGCTGTGTTGTGAAATCAGAACCAGGAAGTTATAATTATGTTTCCTACACGGCTAATGTAGCTAGCTAACACTAGCTAACTTACTGAAGGGAACTTCATGGAAAGACCCAGGATCTCAGAACTAGTCAGTGGCTCCCTAAGCCATTAAGCCTTCCCACTAAACGATTCTGTGGTTCCAAATACAGTTAGCTAACCGTGCTGAGAAAATCAGGCCCAGCCCGGTTTGTAAACGCTCCATGGCGAACCGTGTCCGTGTGGAAAAAGCCACCAGAACGGTTACCCTCTGTGCTCGGATCTATTTGTAGTTGTAGTGCAACCTTTGCAGGTGGAGCACAGGTAAGGGGGCGGGGTTTGAAGACTGACGTCCACCTTTCGGGATGAGCCATTACCATTGTTTTGCTAACCGGGGCAGCGAAGAGGAAGACTGAAGCTGAAGGGAACTTGGCCGTTCTCGATGTTAGACTGCCGTGTCCCGGGTGCAGCTCCAGTCTTGCTGAGAATGCAAACAGCAGCCTGAGATCTGCCTGGATGTCAGATTTGTTTCTTTTGGTGGGGGGGAGGAGATGCGCTGTCTGGTATTGATGTTGGAACTCAAAGTGATGCCGCATTTGGATCCGTTTGAAAGTTGTCTAGCGGAGGAGCGGGGCTGGAGGAGGTGCAGGGGGGTGGAGGGGCCAACGCTCTTCTTAGCAAGCCGAGCTGGACGCTGTCCAGACCTCAACTGGGGTTTGGCTTGCGTCCCAGTGGAGGTGCTTGTCTATCGCTTGCTCTCTCTCTTGCTCTCTCTGTCTGTGTCTGCATCTCTTCCTCAGCCACCCTGGCCTCTGGTATGTGCCGTAGACAGGGCACAGCGAGGATGGTCAGGTCCATATACTGACGTGCTTCTGTTGACACCTCGCTCGGTCAGATGACGGAGCCGTGGGAAAACTGCAGTGTTTTTCTGTACATGGTCAACGCATGGTCAGTACTATGATTCAATGATGAGGAAGGGCACTTAATTTAGCGATTTCCAGTTCCCTCCCAGTAGTTAGGACTCCGCAGGCACACAAGACCACCAGTGCCGGAGGGGTGAAGGTTAGCATGGTTTACATGGAGCTAGCCGACCTCGTCTTTTTGAAACTGACGCTAATGCAACATCCTGATGCAGCTGAATTCATTGGAGGAGCTGGAACCCTTGGAGGAGAATGGAAGCGATCTTTGCGATCTTTTGGCGAATCGTCAATCGCAAACCGTGCAGCTTGATTTAGGGGGCGTGTCAGTGCGTCTTTGCTACCGTAACCACGGGAAAAGTTCACCTTGCTTGGCTCGAAACTCAAAAGTCATTACTGTGTCTCTTAATTAATCAGGGGTGTGTTTGTTTTTGGGCGTAACGTGCAATAATAAACCAATCAGCGTTTCTCTCGCCGTTCCCTTTAAGAGCCAGGTGCGGTCTGACTGACCTTGGCGGGTTGCTATTTCAGTGGTATAAAGCATGGGGGGGATGTACGAGCGTCGGGCTGCACGTGCCTGTGTTGACAATTCACTGCCGAGATAGCAACGACCGTCTGACTGTTGACGAACGTCTGTCGCTGTTTTCAGTCTGTGGCGCTCCTGCTGTGTTTACGATAGATAAGATACGTAAGATACGTAGCAATACTCCAGAAATTGACCTGAACCTGCCTCATTTTGAGGCCACCACGCCCATCGACGTAGATATATTCGCAAGCACCGTTGCTATGCAAACGACGCAGGCGGAAGGTGTGGAAATAGACTGTTGGCGGGTGTAAGATAGCAATTAGCATTGCAATGTTCCTTGCGCAAGATAAGGCCCTGAGTGTTACTTCACGTTAACTGCATTCATTTGAGGTTAGCTTGCTAGCTTGCGGTTAAAGCATTATTTTTGGTTAGCGCATTAGCCTGGGGCTGGCACGTTAGGCATAGTAACTAGAGTTACTATAGCTTACTATGGCTTACTGCATTTGTTTGTGGTTAGCTAATTAGTTTGCAGTTAGCATTTTAGTTTGTGGTTTGTGGTAATTTTATTTTAATTTTATATCATATATTATTTATATTATTTTATATAATTATATATATATATACACATTTAGTGTAAAAAATGGAAGTATTAGCATTGACGTACTCTTAAGAATAAGATCTGTAGTAGTACTACAGGAATTTCTACAGGATTCCTATAGAAATTTTACATTAAACATTATTGTAATTACCTAATTATTTATTATTAATATTGTTATTATTATTAATGTATTTATTTTATAGTAGTATTATAGAAGTATGTATTCTGTAGGGGTTGTGTAGTTTTTATGAATATTAATATGAGGCAAATTCCAGCTTTTCAGAAGTGTGTCTGAACGACTGGTGTTCACTTTCTTTTTTTCTCTTCTGTCATTTCAGGACAGATTTCTGCGTCCACAAAAATGAACCCTGCGACACAGTTGGTGAGTAATTACAGCCAAATGTCTTTACCTTTTATAGAGTACACAGCAGGCCTTTTTTATTTTTACAGCTCAAATGATACAACATTTTCAGCTCTAGCTCCGTGCTCACAGTCCTAAAAAAAGACAATTATTGCAATTAAATTGTCAGAAGTCTGCGTGCAAATGCTTGAAAAAGCAAAGGATTTTGTTTTGTCTTCCCCTCGAGAGCTCTTTTCCTCTTCTTGATTAATTACAGTGCCAAGGTTGGCTGAGTTGAGGCAGATATTAATCACATGCATTTTATTATCAGAGCAGAACGTAAGTGCAGAACACAGTGTGCTTATTCAACATCAGTGTTTGATGGAAGAGTGAAAGCGGAACTAGGATCCCTCTGTTTTGAGACATCAAGGCCTTTCTGGCATAGTTTGTTGTTTTAAGATGAGGCTTGTATATTTTTATTTAGCCTGATTAATATTAAATAATACAATCAGAGCTAGAGTTAACGTTAATTAGAGTTCAAATTAGAGCTAGCAAACACTAGAGTTAGAGGCTATCCATCAGAGTTCAAATTAGAACTACAGTTAACGTTAATTAGAGTTAACGTTAGAGCTAGCTAACACTAGAGTTAGAGGCTAGCTATCAGAGTTCAAATTAGAGCTAGAGTTAACGTTAATTAGAGTTAATGTTAGAGCTAGCTAACGCTAGAGTTAGAGGCTAGCTATCAGAGTTCAAATTAGAGCTAGAGTTAACGTTAATTAGAGTTAACGTTAGAGCTAGCTAACACTAGAGTTAGAGGCTAGCCATCAGAGTTCAAATTAGAACTACAGTTAACGTTAATTAGAGTTAACGTTAGAGCTAGCTAACACTAGAGTTAGAGGCTAGCTATCAGAGTTCAAATTAGAGCTAGAGTTAACGTTAATTAGAGTTAATGTTAGAGCTAGCTAACGCTAGAGTTAGAGGCTAGCTATCAGAGTTCAAATTAGAGCTAGAGTTAACGTTAATTAGAGTTAACGTTAGAGCTAGCTAACGCTAGAGTTAGAGGCAATCCATCAGAGTTCAAATTAGAACTACAGTTAACGTTAATTAGAGTTAACGTAAGAGCTAGCTAACGCTAGAGTTAGAGGCTAGCTATCAGAGTTCAAATTAGAGCTAGAGTTAACGTTAATTAGAGTTAACGTTAGAGCTAGCTAACACTAGAGTTAGAGGCTAGCCATCAGAGTTCAAATTAGAGCTAGAGTTAACGTTAATTAGAGTTAACGTTAGAGCTAGCTAACGCTAGAGTTAGAGGCAATCCATCAGAGTTCAAATTAGAACTACAGTTAACGTTAATTAGAGTTAACGTTAGAGCTAGCTAACGCTAGAGTTAGAGGCTAGCTATCAGAGTTCGAATTAGAGCTAGAGTTAACGTTAATTAGAGTTAACGTTAGAGCTAGCTAACACTAGAGTTAGAGGCTAGCCATCAGAGTTCAAATTAGAGCTAGAGTTAACGTTAATTAGAGTTAACGTTAGAGCTAGCTAACACTAG